>NW_016814655.1:2487210-2498882 GCF_001698545.2 Rhinopithecus bieti | reverse complement strand
ATATAATGTATATTAATTTATATGTAAATATGTAATATATATTATATATAAATAAATTAGAGGTGTCTATATAGAGAGAAAGATAAAGGAAGAGAGTGATAGAAAGGGAGAGAGAGACCACTGTTATAAGATATTCTGTAAGAAATAATAACAGAATTTTAAAACAAAGGCATGAGAGAGAGAAAGATATTAATTCTAGCTTTGAAGGATCAGAGGATGCTTAGCCAGGAGCAGAATATGAGCTAGGCTTTGGAGGGAGAGAAAGACTTTGATGAGTGGTATGAGGGGATGGGCATGCTAGATAAGGAATATAGTTAGATTAAATTCAGGAAGAGAGAATGTTCAGGGAAAATCTGGCAAATGGTTAGGAGGCAGTGGAGTGAAATTGTGAATGCAGTTCAAGGAAGGTGACCCAAGGAGGAAGCTGGCCAGACAGTGAAAGCCACATAGTGGAAGACTTTGGTGCCCGACTGAGCAGTTTGGAATCTTTTCTGTGGGATAGAGAGGAAGGAGTAAATGTTGTAAGCAGATATTGTAGAATAATTGCTGTGTTTTAGAAAGATGTGTTTAGCAAGGGTGATTTAGTATGGGGAGAAATTGTAAGCAGGGAGGAACAGTTTGCACAATGTCATGACATTCTTACTGCTTTTACCCATTCATTTATTCTTTAATTAATTTATGTATTTATGTATGTGTTTGCTTGTGTGCTTTTTCATTTGCCAGCCCCTGTAGAATGTCCAATGATCTGATGTTCAATGCATCCAAAACGAGGAAGGCAGGAAGTCTTACGTTCACAGCCTCCTTGTTTAGGGGAAACAGAAACTTCTTTTCCCCCCAGAATCTCTGGCTTTCCATTGTATAAACATGAATTCTACACCATTGGGATTAGGTGTGCTGACTGGTGTCACTGAGTCTTACCTGGTGAGGGGCTATCAGGTACCAGGCTTTACTGGCTTACTGTACCCAGAGAAAGGTCAGACATTCTGAAAATGTAGAGTATCCCTATGGAAACTGGGCCTCTTGTAATGGTGGGGCAGAGGATAAAGGAAGTGATGTGACTTTTTAAACTTACCCCATTTCATTCCTCAGTGAGGATCTGGGCGGTGGGTGGGGGAGAACTGTGACAATGCAAACTGAAGAATTTGGAACTGGACCTAATTCTGATTTATTTTGAAACTTTGATGCTTCATATTGGCATCCTCTTCAAACACGTCTGCCTGAATGCTCTAAGCCATGAAAATTGAGATGCTAAAGAGTTCATCTGTGAAATGAAACAGTGAGTTTCCAAAGCTCTAAATTTTTCTCTTTTGTGAATATGTAAATTCTTGTATAATGATTTCACTAATAAAAAATATTTTCCCAAAGTTTGAAAATGAAGAGTACTGTTTAAAAAATACCAAACCATCTGAATTCCATTCAAATTCATTGTTACGGTTTGGCATATGCGTACTTTAATACATATATGTATTGTTGTACCCATGGTATCTTTACATAATTGAGATCCTTCTGTTACGTAAACAGTTTTTCTTTACTATTTTATATAATGTTTGGACTAAAAGTTTGTATGTTATCCCCCCCAAAAAAAAAAATATTTGGCAAAAATAATTTTAATGTTTATGTAATAGTGTATTGTTCCATAAATTTACTAACAGTATTCATCTTTTTGGAGATTTAGATGTTTTACAGTTTTTCGCTACTTGTGAAAAATGTCATCTGGAATGTTCTGATGCATATCTATATACTTAAATCTTTGTTTTATATGCATTTTAGAGTTTTTTCCTTAAGATAGACTTCTAGGGGATGAATTTTAAGATTCTTAGCATATATTGTCAGATTGATTATGAGAAGTATACATTTATAAAAGGCAAAAAAGAAATGTACATTTCTATTTCTTAGACTCTTATGCTGGAAAAGCCAAACTATGAAATTAAAAGAGAGAAATTCACTTAGTTGCAGCCTGTATGTGTGTGTGGGTGTGGTGTGTGTATATTGCACACATGCATTTACATACTTTAGGGTATTAGTATGCCTAAAAATATTGTAAAATTATGAGAATAAGACTTGGATAATGAAATCTCTGGAAATCATGCATCTCCAGACTCAAAGAAGAATGTGTCTCTCCTGCTGACTGAAAATATCCAGGCTCATCTGATCTGATAAAATGAAAACAACAACAGCAGCATCAATAATAATACTTGCTTTCACTTACCAAGTACCATGTGCCAGATAATGATTGAAGTGCTTTACATATGTTTAACTCATTGCTATAATGAACCAGATAAAAATAGGTAAGCATTGTTATCCCCATTTTACAGCTGAAAAACCTGAGGGGCAGAGAGCTTCGGTAACTTTCCTGGCATGCTTACCAGGTGGTTGAGCTGTGATTTGGATCTAAGCCGTCTGAATCTAGAGCCTGTGCACTTGACCCTCTGCAAGACAGTCCCTGAATAAGACCTGGTCTCAGTTGGAGGTTGTCATTGGGGTTCCCAACAGTCTCAAATCTACAGGCCCCTCAGTGGAAGACCCAAGTGCAATGGCTTATGTGAAGGATGCTCTTCCTCCTGGGTGAGACCCAAGACTCTTCCAAACGCACTGTCTGTTATGGTTTCATCAAGGGAGGTGTGTGGAAGGGTCCAGTCTCCTTCCTTTCTGTAAAGATTTGGAACAGGTCTCAAATCCCCCTCAGTTCCCTTAATAACTACTGAGGGACTTGTCAAACAGAAGCTTACCTGTTCTGTACCTGTTGTACCTGTTACCTGTACCTGCTTAATGTGTACACCCTTATGAATCTCTGTACAGAGAGGTGAAAAGCCTGCTCTCTGGCCCATACCACCTGGGTTTGAATCCCAGTTATGCCACTATCTAGCTGTGCACTTTAGGCAGTAACTCCTCTGGGCCTCACTTTCTCATGTCTAAAGCACAAGTGAAAACAGCTGAGCAGCTGAGTGGACGTCCTGAGTTAATAATGGTAAAGCATTGGAACATTGATGATTCCCTTAGCACATGTTCCGTCTATGAGGGCTTGCTTCAATTTCTGTCAGGATTGCTCTGCTTTTTGTCCTAATCCCTCAGGACTCCAGTAAGGTCTCATGACTTCGGGCAGTCATTCTCGTGTTTCCGCACACCCTCAACACATGCCTCCCCTGAGCCTACTTCTTTGGTGCTTACCTTTCCCTGGTGTGGAGGCAGCCTCTGATCAAGTTCTCTCTGAAGTGTCAAAGGGAAAGCATGGAGAGTGAAACGGCAGGACATCACCCAGTGGGAGGATCAGGGAGGATGTTCCCAGGGGCATCAGCCTATTAGGGCAACCATAACACAGTAACACTGGGTGCTTCAACAACAGAAATGTCTCACCATCCTGGAGGCTAAGAGTCTGAGATTGAGGTGCATGGTTGGTTCCCTCTGAGCATGCATCTCCCCAGCTCCTGGTTATTTGCTGGCAATCTTTGGTGCACCTTGGCTTGTAGAATCATCACCTTAGCTCTGCCTTTATCTCTTCATGTGTGCCTGTGTCCAAATTTCCATTTTATGAGACTACCAATCCTATTGGATCAGGAGCCCATCCTACTGCACTATGCCCTCCTCATAACTAATACATCTACAACAACTTTGTTTCCAAATAAGGTCACATTCTGAGGTCCCAGGGTGAGTTCAACAGGTGAATTTTGAGGGGATGGGCACAATTCAAGTCATAACATTGTGGAAGTGCCCAGAGCTGAGGCTGAAGGATGAGGAAGAATTAACCAGGAGCTGAAGGGTTGGGGAAAAGAGAGTCCAAAATGGTACATGGACCACAGGATCTTTGCACAGGTCTGACTGGAATCTTTCAATAGTCTGCACTACCATTAGTGTGGCTTTTCAGGGAGCCAGAGTAAGTCAAGAGTGGTCCAGAGTATGGGAGGTGGCAGAGGACAAGCCTTGTGGAGTCTTGTCAGCAATTTTTAGCAGTTTAGGTTTTACTTTGGGCACAATGGGAAAGCATTTTAAGCAGATAAGTGACATTTAGTAAATGTTTCCAAAATTTATTATAAAATTTTTACTTTCTTACTGATTTCTTTTAGAATAAAACTTTTTTTTTCCTCCATTGTGTCCTCCACTTGTATTTCTTCATATGCACTTTTCATATGTTTTGTAGTTTATCTGTTGGGGACTTGTTTTATCATTTGTATGTGTTTTCAAATATAATGCATAAACTGAATCGTATGTGTTTTTAAATATAATGCATTGTGGAATCAGCTGCCTATATTCCCCTCATTCAGTTTTTTTCCCTGTAATCATAGTATTGTTTTTCATAAAGTAAGGGATCAGGAAGTATTATTTATGTTTTGTAAATCGAATCTGCAAAAATCTTAATTTGTAAAAGTTACAGTCCTTCTTAGATTTATTTTTTAAGATTGAAGAGTTCCCACCTTTTAAATCTATTCTTACACTGCAGCAAATTCATGCTTGAGATAGGAAATGTGTGCTAAAAATTGTTGAGGAAGCTGTGACATTCATTTGGGGAAACATCTACTTGTTTTGTGCTCAATTATCTCATCAAATCCTCCCCAAGTAGGTACTGTTATACTCTTCCTTTTGCAGAGGGGAAGCTGAGGCTTTAATAAAATAGGTAAAATCTGCTGAGAGACATACAGGTGGATTTGGGTGATAAACACAAATGGGCAGGCCCTGTTCATAACCAAGGAGTTTCTCAGCTGGAAGCTTTTAGTGGTTTCTTGGGTGGCTTCCACCCTCTCGCTTCAGAGCTTGGAACCCACTTCTCAGAGGGAAACTAGGGATATCCCTAGGAGAACACATACCTCTGTGGAGCTGTTCTAGCCAGGTGACTGCCTCGCTTTCAAACATCCCTGCCTTTACTGATGCCATGTCTTGCTCTGGAATTTCTTCTCTCCTCTTACGCGTTTTTAGGACCTAGCATGTGTTCTGTTTTCTCCCATAGCTGTTCTTGAGCATCCTAGCCCTGCACCCTCTCACTTCTTCCTTTTAAGTCCCTTAGAATCTGCTTTTCCACCCACTCATCTGTTCTTCTTGATCTTTTTGAGGTTACCCATAGCACCTGGCTGTGTTGTATGTGCTCAGTAAGTGTCTGTTGGGTAGACAGAGGAGCAGGATCCATTTGAGTCTCCTTGATCTTGAGGTTAGGAGTCTGTTGAAAGCCTGCCTGGGTCTAGCAGCTGTGAGTCTTCCAAGTGTCAGGTAGCTTCCTATGGACACTTAGTTGTTGGTACCCGGTCTGCTCCTATCCCTAGCTTTGCAGTGGCGGTGTTTTCTGCTCTGTAGTGTATCTTGCATCACAGCTAGATGGTATAGGATGGAGAGATGGATATTTTGGAATGAGGGCATGTGCTGGAGACTGGCCAACAATGACTGAGAATGGCAGACATAGAATGCCACAATTGTCAAAACTCACTGGCTATTTTGAGGCAGTTGCCAGATTGCCTGTCAGGGTTGTCAAAAGGGACATTTCCAGGAGATCTGAGGACAAGTAAGGGCAATATGTGCTCAGGGGCAGTTATCATAACTGCTAGCATATATTGAGCAGCTACTATGTGCCAGGAATGGGTACTTTTTAATATTATCCTAATCTAAACCTCCTGATGGCAAGATGTTTAGGAAAGTGCTGGGTCTGAAATGAGCTGAATATGATACTTTGAGTATATGGGGATGTAGTATGGTTTTCTGGCTTTGCTATCTTGCCCAGAGGTGTCAGAAATTGTTACATGTTTATAAAAGCCTTAACATTTCTTAAAAAAGATTTTTCTCTGCTAAGAACCCATGGGAGTAGGGGAGAGCTTAGTGTTATTACAACCACAGCCCTGGATCTCCAATGTGCATGACCTCCCTGGGGTGACTGGATGAATATGGTCTCAGAGGCCCCATCCAGCCTTAGGTATCTTAGGAAGCCTCTGTGACCTTTTTATGTGCACTGGCGCCAAACCTACACTTAGTCCCTTCAGGGTTCAGCTCCCTGCCATTGCCAGTGTATACCTGAAGTGGTGTCTGGTTAACACAGCTTGTCCATAGGGTCTCACTGGGTGATATTCTCTCCCTTTCATGGCCTCTTGTTGTGCTGTGATGGGCAGCATGGGCCCGTGAGTGCTGGTCCAGTTGGGTGCTCCAAGGTCTTTGCATCAGAGACATGCTTGGACCTGTTAAACACAATGTAACACTATTAAAGCATGAGTGTTAAGGTGAATATACCAAGTTTATATAGACCCAGGAGAGCAAGTAGTGGGGCGATAATGTGAGATACTGCAAGAGGACCCACATCACCAAAGGCAAACTGGTGTTCTTTCAATCTCTTTAGAACAAACCAAGCTTTTCCTGCCTGGGGACTTCACACCTGTCTGAAATATTCTCATTCTTCTCCCTACCTTCCCCTGGTACCCCAGCCAATCACATCTTTCACAGGACTGGTCTTTTTAAATCTTTTACCTCTTCAATTTAAGTATCTCTTCCCCAGAGAGGTGTTACCTGGCCATCCTGTCTAAGAGAGGTTTCCAGGCTGGTCAGTCTCTCAGTCCCTTGTTGAGCACTTGTTATAATAGTACCACTTGCAGTCATTTTATTTTACAGCTTATGTAGGGGTTACTTATTTATTTCACTACTGTTTCCCCTTTCCCACAAAACAGATTTATTGAGAGCAGGGATTGTGTTTGTCTCACACAGCATGGTACCTCACTGCCTAGTGCTGTGTTTGGCACATAGGAGGATTTGTGTGAAAGAAGGAAAGGGAAGGAAGGAAGACAGGAAAGCAGGAGCGGAGGCTGGAATCCACAGGCAGTAGCCAGGGCATAAAGGACACGAGATGTTCACTTCCCTTGGATGGCAAATCTTGACCTGACCCCTTGTGAATCTCTTCCTTTTTGAACTTTCTCAGCTAGATCACTGACATTTCATGCTATCAGTCATCAAGTCTCCTCTACAAATTTTAGGGATGAAGAAAGTGAGACTCTCAGAAGGGAAATGACTTGCTTAACAATCTTGTATTAGGGAAAGAGGTTGGCCCAGAACTAAAACCAGCATACTTTCAGACAGGAAAGCAGACACCCTCAAAAGATCTTCAAGAGTCCAGTATTTAGCAGTTTGTGAGTAGATGCTTTGCATTTATTGATGAAGCACGGAGAAGTAGGAAAGTTAAGACAGAAAGACAGTCAAATGCTGGGCTTTCACCCAGGACAAACCTGTGAGTCTGAAAAGCCGTTCTCCAAGAGGGACCTTAAAGAAACATGGATTTTTTTCTTCATGTGAAGCTACAAGCTGAGCACAATGCATCTGACAATAAAAAACCAGGCTGTGCCTTAGAACAGGTTTGTGGGTGGGAGGCTCAGGCTTTGCGAGGCAGTACTTCACTCACGGAGGCTGTTTGCAGTACTCTGTCCTTGGTGATGAGTCTTCATGGGAAGGAGGTATGTAGGGGTCAGAGAATAGTTCTCTGTCTCTTCCCCACGTTCATTAGCTTGTGGTTGATGTATTATCCTTGAAATTTGAAAAGGAAACGAGAGAAGAAATACGCATAGAACAGAGCTGAAAAGTGAACCAAAGAGGAAAAATGTATCAGAGAGACAAGGGGCATGATTGAGGTGGTTCTTTTGAGGAAGCGAAGTGACGTTCGACTTAGTTTCCATGTTCAGGTACTTGAGGGTTGGAGGTCTGAACAAGAAGAAATGGACAAAGATTAAGGCATGGGAGATGAAGTTTATGTAACAGAGGTTAATGACTATTATGTTGGAAAGCTAGCAGGATGGATATGTAAAATATATATAAAAAGATACGTATTTCTGAAAAGCAAATTGTCTATGTTGACTACCCTTAAAGAACAGAGTTATCAGATTTAGGGGTCTAGGAATTTTTTTTTAGAAAAGCCAGAGTTGGAAACTATTCATCAGGACCATCAGTAACTATTATGTTACACTTTGAGTCCTTCAAGTTAAAAAAAACCTAGGTACTTCTTAGGCCACGTGAAAGTAATTTTGGTGCTTGGAGAAATCTGATTTTGAAAACTAGATGCCTCAGTTATCAGCTGTAATTCATATGCAAATTATGTAACCTCTTTCATCCTCACATTAATGTCTTCCATCTGGAAAGTGGGGACAAAGTTTACCACAGGGGATTAATTTGAACATTCATTGAAATTTAAGTGTCTCTTATATGTAAAGTGTTCATTCATTGTTCTTTCCCGTGTTTTCTCTCAACAGTTTGGAAAAGGTGGCCTTAATACTTGTGGAGTTCATATTTTATGGTTCACTTTTTAACATTTTTTGCCCATAATCTCTTTTGGGGTATGTCAATTTTGGACAGTCACCCATCACACTGGTTCTGTATACTTTTTAATAAGAGCAGGAAGAATTAGAGTTTAGGAAGATTTTCTTGGGTTGTCTAGAGTCACTGAATAGCATTCTTATAAGATGCTCTCATATCCTTGTTTTATTCTTATTAAATGGATTCATTCCTAGAAGCCTACTGTGGCCTAGACACCATGTGAGGAACTAGGGATTCCTGGGATAGGGGCAAGATAGACCGTGTCCCTGCTCTCGTGGAGTGGACAGACTAATGGGGACAACAGGCAGTAGATAAGTACACAATAAGCCAGGTAATAACTAAATGTGGCTAGTGCTGCAGGGTGGTGTGGAAGGAACTGGGTGGACATGAGAGAGGAGAGGAGGGGGTGCTTTTATTAAAGTGGTCAGGGGAGAACTCACTGGAAGCAGGGCTGGGATTAGGGTGAGGAAAATGAGATGCCCAGTGTACAATATTTAAGGAGGCATTCACTCTTAGGGTCCTGCAAGTGCCTCCTTAAAAGTTTGCACCCTCCATGCCCTGCTTGCTTGCCTCATCCTAGTCCCAGACCTGCCTAGGAGGTGACATGAGTTGGGACCTCAAAGGTAATGAGGATACAGGCCTTCAAAGGCATGCATGATCATCAGCTAAACAAGTGAGTGAAGACAGTGTTTGCTGTGGCTCATTTCAATGTGGTACAAAGATATCTGTGTAAATCCTGTAATTGCCAAAATTGACCCATCAATGTTAAAGACCTTTTTTAAGCGGATCATTTTCTTCCTTTTACACAGCCATCAAATGCAGCACTAATGAGAGGTGGTATTCATCTTGTTTTACAACCCTGAGCTTCTCTGTATTCATTAGCATGCAGGAATATGACTCCCTGTGGTTCCTAGAAACAGGGGCCCCTATCCTTGCTTCATATTTTCATATACAATTGTTTTTAATTGCTGAGGAGCCTCATGGCTCAGCCCAGGTGGTTCCGTTTCCACCTTCACTCTGACTTCAGAATGCTTCAAGGGTCTGCTCTCTGACTAAGGGAGAATGTCTTGGCTGCCGTCTTGGAGAAATGTCTCTTTATAAATAACGTGTGCAGCTATAGACTATTAATTAAAAACACATCAACAATATTAACACATCATTGAGAAACACCACATGGCAAAGTTCCAAAACTATGAGCAAAGTTCTAACTCCCGAGCAATGCATGATATATTGCTCTTTCTAATGTGGTCTGTAAGACAACTTACCTGACAGAATCTCACACTACTGAAAAGCTGTGTTCTCATGGGACAACTCGCCTCCCATGCTTCATGTAGGTTTTCAGAGATGCTGATGTACATCTTTCATTTCAGATAGAGACCCCCTTAATCAATCTAGTCCATACTCATGGCTTCCAGGCCAGGTTTTGTTCAACTAGTCCAGTGATAGTTCCCCTGGCTCTGTTTTCCTAATGGCATCTCAGCCAGTGGCTGGCTGAGATTCTATGTTTGATTTTCAGCAGGCTCAGCCCTGTGACTCTAGGAGATAAGGACCTCCTTCAGGGCACACATTGACACCTTCAAGTCATTTATATGGAGTGGAGAAACTAGCCAATCTCATTATATTTGTTAGTTTTCTAAAAATGCTTAAAAGTATCATATACCCAGTCACACATCTTTTTGCTTTGTATAAGCGGTTGATTAAGTGTATCCAATGCAAATATTTTGCATGTCTCTATTACCAGTTCAGTTCATGCCATGGACTATAACAGTGCTCTCTTCACTACTGGAAAGCATCATTTGCACCTTTAAATCTAATCAGATTAGAGAGCCCATTCCAGAAACACCAGAACCAATTCAGAAAACTCATTGTCTAGAACCACTGCATTTCTGCTACTAAAATCTATATTGGGGTTCTCTAGAGAAATAGAACCAATAGGATGGATATGTGTGTATGTGTGAAATATAATATAGAAATGTATATTTATATACATATATGTTTGTATTCAGAATTGGATTATGTGATTTTAGAAGCTGAAAAGTTTCACAATGTGTAAATTTCAGTCTGTGTCCAAAAGCCAGAGTGTCCAAACCAAGAGTGTCAGTGGTGTGAATTCCAGTCTAAGGACAGGAGAAGACTAATGCTGAAGATCAAACAGTCAGGAAGACAGACAGAATTCAACCTTCCTCTGCCTTTTTGCTGTATTCAGGCCTTCAATGGGTTGGATGATGCTCACTCACATTGAGGAGGGCCATGTCCCTGACTTAGTTTACCAATTCAAATGCTAATCTCTTCTGGGAATTCCCTTACAGACACACTCAGAAATTAATGTTTAACCAGATATCTAAGCATCATGTGGCCCAGTCAAATTGACATATAAACCTAGGCATCACAGCATCTTTTTGATGGACCCTCTAGGCACTGTCACCAACCATTTCTTCTGAAACCATAAACAGAACACACCATGAGCCATGTTTAAATGTGCTAGGTTGAATGTTTGAAATCAGGACTCTGATGGAATATCAGGATGCATAATTACTGCACATATTATGTAGTCCTGACTACCTGAGTTCTCTCTACCTGAAATGTCCTTCTGGCTAGGTTGTCAACCATTCTTTTAAAAATCTTTTATAGTGGAGGCCAAAAGACTGCAGGCTGCTAGCCCTGAAGAACTTAGAGACTAGAGCATCATCATTATTAGCTATTGCAAGTAATTTTCCATCATTGTACCTTGGTTTCCTCATTGTCAGAATGGACATAATGATGGCATCTATCATGTAGAGTTGCTGTGAGGAGTAAATGAATGAGTAGATATATGGAAAGTTGTTGAAATAATGCCTGGCATAGCATAAGGGCTCTAGAAATGCTCTCTATTGATGTCATTATCATTATTTTTGTTCTCACAGAATTGATGCATATTATAAGTGTCAACAATTCTCTTAGGATGGTGCACATTTTACTATATTTTTTATCATGCAGATAAAATATATGTAAATAAAAGACACATTTATTTATTTTTGGCATCCCAATAGCAATTTTATTGTTTATTATTATTGTTATTATATTTTAAGTTCTAGGGTACATGTGCATAACGTGCAGGTTTGTTACATATGTATACTTGTGCCATGTTGGTGTGCTGCACCCATCAACTCGTCAGCACCCATCAACTCATCATTTACATCAGGTATAACTCCCAACGCAATCCCTCCTCCCTCCCCCCTCCCCATAATAGGCCCTGGTGTGTGACGTTCCCCATCCCGAGTCCAAGTGATCTCATTATTCAATTCCCACCTATGAGTGAGAACATGCGGTGTTTGGTTTTCTGTTCTTGCGATAGTTTGCTGAGAATGATGGTTTCCGGCTGCATCCATGTCCCTGCAAAGGACACAAACTCATCCTTTTTTATGGCTGCA
>NW_016814655.1:2322169-2487089 GCF_001698545.2 Rhinopithecus bieti | reverse complement strand
TTTAAGTTCTAGGGTACATGTGCATAACGTGCAGGTTTGTTACATATGTATACTTGTGCCATGTTGGTGTGCTGCACCCATCAACTCGTCAGCACCCATCAACTCATCATTTACATCAGGTATAACTCCCAAAGCAATCCCTCCTCCCTCCCCCCTCCCCATAATAGGCCCTGGTGTGTGACGTTCCCCATCCCGAGTCCAAGTGATCTCATTATTCAATTCCCACCTATGAGTGAGAACATGCGGTGTTTGGTTTTCTGTTCTTGCAATAGTTTGCTGAGAATGATGGTTTCCGGCTGCATCCATGTCCCTGCAAAGGACACAAACTCATCCCTTTTATGGCTGCATAGTATTCCATGGTGTGTATGTGCCACATTTTCTTAATCCAGTCTGTCACTGATGGACATTCAGGTTGATTCCAAGTCTTTGCTATTGTGAATAGTGCCACATTAAACATATATGAAAAGCACACATTTAAATTAATATTTCTTTTTTTCATTAGTGGTTTTATATATTGATCCTGCACCTCTTGGACAATCTTAATCTTTAGGAAAGAGAAACACTGATCCACCTTTAGTAAATGACAATGAGTGGAGAGTCATTCATTCATTCATGCATGCATTTATGCAACAGGTATTTATTGAGCTCTTTGTGCCGGAGTCTATGCTAGCCCCTTAATGAAAATGACAGATCATTATTTATTTATTTTTTCTTATTAACAACTGTTGTATTACTTCAAAAAAAAAGGTAACACCTAAAACTGCCATCCACCCCTGGCACCTTAGCATGAGGGAAGGTTTGGAGAGAGACTTTTAAGGGAGGACTGAGGAAAGGATGGTGGGTCAGGTTGCTTTAGGCCTGAGGACAGCAAAGATTAAAGGGCAAGTATCTGAGAGGGTAGACCTCAGGGTAACCAGGGGAGTGGATGGAAGGAGAAACGGCTCACTTGGAGAGGGAGAGCCTGGCTGTGATACAGTCATTTTCCCATGTTGAGCGTGACCTCGCAGGGCTATGCCCAGCCTGATTTGAATGGGAGGAGGCATCCCACATTCTCTTACTCTCTTATCCTACTACCTGATTTCAGTGTCCTTCTTGGAAGGAATCTTCCAATGGACCCACCTCTGAGGCATTCTTCTGACTAGGTTGTCAACCATTCTCTTGAACATCTTTTATAGTGGAGGTCAAAGGACTTAAGGTGACCAACCCTCAGGAGCCTGGAGACTAGAGCCACACAAAGCACAGGAGTGAGCAGAAAGCACAGTGGGCAGAGCAGCATTCCATACTCACAGGGGCGGGGATGACCCTCTGTGCTTCAGGATACGAGTAGGTGGAGAAGAACCAAACCCCTGTTGCCTGGAGGAACCACAGGATGAAGTCACGTGAGAGATGACAGTGTGTCATACACTATCTGGAAATTCCACATGGGCTAACTTTTTAAATTCTCACAGTAATCCAAGAGGTGAATACTTGAATTATATCCATTTCACAGACAAAGAAATCAGTGCACAGGGAACAGAGGCCTCTGTTGTGACTTTGACCTTGAAGGATGGGTAGGATTTGACCTTGAAGGATGGGACTCAAAGGGAAAAGGGGAAGCTTTCCAGAAAAGCGGAAAGGCCTCTCCTAAAGTATACTAGGATTGCAAACCAATTTTAAGAGTCATGTTCATCAGTGGTGCAGTGTCCTTTTAAGAATTCTGCTACTTTAGAAAATTTTGAGCCCCTGGCTTTCGGCCCCACTGTGTGCAGCAGCTCTGGGCCTTTGGCAATGCAGGTGGACCCTCAAATGCAAATTGCCAGAAAGATAAATGAGAATTGGCAGCCGTATTTAATTATGTAGCCTTCTGCAATGTGTCTACAACAGACATTTTTTCTTATGGAGAGTAATTATTCTTAGCATGCCCATCTGAGTGAGATTATGCTTTGGTAATTGGTTTTGAATCCTTGATCCATTTTTATTTGAGCCACCTTGCTAGACTCTTTTCTATCAATATTTGTGAATTGAGCCTGAGGTACGTGTGCCCCTGAGATACAGCTTAAAGGTGATCTCGTTTTTGTCCTTCCCAGAAACCTGTCGAGGTGAGGGCAGGGAGTTACTGGGGTAATGGGCAGATCCTGGACTGTGAGATGTGCTTGCTTAGTACTCTCAATTCCTGCTGAGAGGACTAAGTTGTACCCCTTTGCATCTTATTTCTGGTGATAGTCTTAACTGATTGGAACACAGTTATACTTTAGGCAAGGAGGTGACTTCTGCTGTCTCACACTCTGAGACTACTCTGCTCACACTGACCCGTTGATTCACAAATGTAGCCCAATACTCATCTACCTGACTGTACACAAAGTATACATATAGTCTGTCAACCAAATCCTACTCCAAGTCTGTCTACCCACAACTGTAATATAAATATGATAATAACTGCCACATGAAGCTTATAATGTACTGTGAGGGATACATATAATCATTATTGGGAAAGTACTTCTCAGTTATACGTTAAATCGTAAATGGCAAGCATTGTCCTCAGCCTGGACTGAACTCCAGCAGTGACTCCCCTGAGACCTTGGTGAGTCAGTTTTCACTCCTGGACTTTAACTTCATTGTTAGGAAAATGAGGGGTTTGTGTCTGATACTCCTGATTAAGTATTTTTGAGAATCTATTTGCATGCTGAAGTCTTTGGCCCAGGGAAGAAAATAGAGGACTCAGTCTCAATGTGAGTGTGCATCAGGATTACCTGCCTGCAACAGGTTACAGTCCTGCTAACTTGTCAGCTTCTGGGTCCCATCCTCCAGGGCTTTTTGTTCAAAGCAAAGTTGGAGATTGGACCTAGGGATCCTCATTTTGATTTTTTTTTTTTTTTTTGCAAACATCCCAAGAATTCTGATGTAGTTAGTCCATGAGCCAATTTAGGAATCTCTGAAATAGAAGGTGAATAACAAAGGCGAGTGAAGGAGAAAGGTCTTGCAATGATACCTCCTCTGGGGATGTCTGGGTTTCCGCTGAGATTCCTTTCTTTAGCTCTATCTCCTCTGTGTCTGGTGTGCTTGCCCAAATGTGCACGCTCATGTCCACTCCCACGCACCATTACAAACAATATGGGTTGAAAAGTTTGTTTTCTGAAAAGCACAATATGCTGAAGTCTTGGCAGAAGGAAAATTGTGTTATGTGCTGAAAGCATCATCATTTGCCATGCGTGAAAGCTTATGGCTGGAAGGACTGATGTGCCATTTGCAGGGTATGATTTACAATCATGTACACACACATACACACAAGCACACAGACGCACATATACATTTGAGTAAGCTCCCACACAATCAATGTGTTAAGAAAAGAGCAAGGAAAGATAGGAAGAACCTTTGCCCTTTCTGCAGCAGAGAGCAGGGCACACACATGTGTCAGTCATTTTCACAAGAAGGGCTTTTGTTTCTTGTTTTCAAAACCGGCAGAAAATGGAAACAAAGCAAGGGTTTCTGAGGCAGAAATGCAGTAACGAATGCAGAATGCTGAATTTCTTCATCCAGGACCCGTTTTTCCTCAGTAGGATAAAACCCTTGGTTTTCATTCTTCCTTAGTGGCTGACCAGATCATCCTTGCTGGAAATCCATTCATTCCTAAATGGGCTTGACAGCTTCCACTTAGACCAAAGTGCTCCTCTTGGAATGTGTACAGTTGTTGAGCAGTGGGAGCTAGTTCTGAGCACTGAACACAGGCAGTCAACAGCCCCATTTAGCTTTGAGCTGACTACCTTCAGAAGGACTGTTACACCTGTTCAGAAGGAAAGTGTGCATGAAAAGTAATTTCCTTCTTCTTTTTTATAGCGGAAACAATTGCCTTTTGGGGGTAGAGCACCAACATTCTCTTTTGGATGCAGTAGTCATACAATCACCATTTGGAGATATGCAATCTCTCATTTTTATTATAATTGTGGCATATCTTTAATTTGCTTGGCATAATGCACTTAATCCATAATTATAAAATATGCAACTAGCCCTTGGCCTCATTCTACTCTCCCACCACAGAGGCAGTTTGGTGTTTTTATTAATTTAACTTTGTACAAGCTAACAGATTGTCATAAAGGAAAACAGAATTTCTCAACCAGTTGGGCTAATAGCTGAGCTTCAGTAAAGGGCCCTGTGGTATGTGTTGAACAATAACTACCTCTCTCCAGCACTACTTGCAGTTTTTAATTGAATTTCTATCCCATGGATATCATGTTGGAACTATTCATCTGCTCCACTAAGTCTTCTGATATTAAACAAGTTCTTTCAGGTTATTATTGTAATACAAATATGGTTAGACAGTTGATTTCCATTAAAAATTCACTGCCATGTTAAGGCTAACACAGTGAAGGGAGATTATCCTGAACATGGCCAAGCAAAGAAATCACATTAATAAGGATGAAAATGCAGTGTGCTTATCTTGGCTTTCTTCTCACACTCTTCTTTGTTTAAGAGGATTTGGTCATGCTGACAAATTTTGACAAATGACAAAATCCTGTGCATTTTCAGATAGTTTCTAGTTTGGTTTTACATATCTGCCATTTGGATCTGCCAGTAAGCAGGCATGTCCCTTCCTCTGGGTTTCTTTTCTACCTCCATTTTTCCTTTGCTATCTTGTCTCTATCACACATCGTAATTCTGGTTGACATTAGGAATATCTGCTGCCAACAGCTATTCTTACTGTTATAATAAACATAGGCCTTATTGCCCTCTGAATTGTGTATACTGGTGCCCTTCCAATGTGTGCTACCTGTACTTTCTGATGTTTGTATACTATTTCACCAAAATTTCAGAACATCAAAACTATAGGGGCCCTCTGGAAACCCGTAAATGATAGTTTTTTTTTTTTTGTTTGTTTGTTTGTTTGTTTTTATAAAAAATGGAAGTAAACCTTATATGTAATTGGGATGGGGGGAATTAGGAATGGCTACTGTATATTCCAGCTTTGTGCAGGTGTCATAATGGAGGAAGGTTATTGTCCTGCCTACTGTTACTCCTTTAACTTGCACACCTAACCTCAAGTACATCTCATCGTATTCTTTACCATATCCCTGGCTTCCAGCTCTCTTCTGCATCATATCCCGGGAAATCCTTCTTGATGACTTCTCTATCAACATTAGAAAACATCTTTGGGTCTCTGACCTCATATTCTTCAGCTCTCTTTTGCATCCGCCTACCAGTACCACCAAATTTTGGTTTTCATCATCATTTGAAACTACCTTACTATAATAACTTGAACCCTTGAATTACCCTGTGTGATCACAGTCTCTTATTAATCCAGTTTTCTTACACTCTTACATTCACTGAATTTGTGTTTTCATTTGAGTACGTGATGTCTTCCATTTTCTCAACTCTCCCTTACTCTCAAGTCCTCAAGTCACATGTCTTATCTTCCTTAAAAGATTATATGCTCTTCAAAGAAAGGAATCAAGCCTTCTACATGCTCATTACTTTGCATGAAACCATGTTTGTCAGTTGGTAGATGTTTCCAAGTCAAGAGTGTTGTTTGACCAATCGAGAAAAAGATTATACCCTGACTTCTGAAGTGGGATATGCATTGCATCAAGGATGTCATCTTGGGACATATGCATTTATTTGCATTCTGGTTTTTCAGTAGTGGGTTATATGAGCAGTCTCTCTTGAATTCAAATCCTGACTGTGCCACTAAATAGCTGTGTGACCATGGACAAGTTATTTGTCTTAGCTTCAATTTTCTCATCTGCACAATAATGAGAAATGAGGCACAATAATAGGGTCTACTGTATGAAGTAACTGTGATAATTAAATGAGTTAATGTTTATAAAGTGATGAGTGTATGTAGTCTCTGAACTTAGTAGACTATTAAAAATAGTTGATATTTTTATTACTGGGAGTTTCAGATCAATGTTTACTTAAGATAAACCTTTGAAATTTCAGCATTGAAATGTTGAAGACTTTTGAGTCTATAAATTGTGAGTGAGACCCAGCTGCTCTAATGAAATTCCTAGTTAGTTATTGCTGCTGGGCTGCCCATGTCTACAAAAAAATAGATGATCTCACAGGCTCAATGGTGTATATTAGAAGTGTTTCTAAATTGCAAAACCTGCATGCCTGTCTGACTGAATAAGTGCTGGGCTGATAGCTAGTGCAAAGCTTTACAATGGGTATAATTACTTGTGGTTTTGAATCTCTAGACACTGTAATACTGAAGGGGAAGCCTTAGAATAGCTAAATAGACTCATGTGGCAAAAGGAAAATGGCTGTTTTTAAAATTATACTGCCAAACGTGAGCCCACAGGCTCTTAAAGTTTATCTGAGAGTTTCTGAACTATGTCTTTTTTCCCTAGTTACCATTACTTCATACGTCAAGGTCAAATGCCAATAAAGTAGCAAATTGTATTTCTCACCTTGACATGGTTGTTAGACCTGACATTCCTTGAGTAAAACAGTGAAGCCTGCTGACCAAAATGACTGTGACTTCAACTGTTGTAAGTCACTAAGGGCAATAAACATTCCTGAAAGAGATTTATTCTGAGAATTGTAATCCTTTCCTGTTATAGCCAGTTTGTGTTGGATAAACGTGTCATCAGATACTAATTACTTGCCTTGATTTTTCTGGCTGATGGAGGATGGTACTTATTTTAATGCTGTCATCCTGATCTTTGGGTTTCTGCCTTTTCATTTGGCTACTAACAAAGCAAGTCAGATTCCAAAATATTTTCTAGATATGCGCTCTTCACATTAATCTGTAGAAGCATAGAGGTTGTATGGCACTTATAGATTTGTTTCCACAGGCACAATATCAAAGACCCAAAAAAGCTTTCTGATCCTTCCAGAAAATAGTAATATCAGGATGCTATAAAAGAGAGAGCCTGGGTTGGAAGTTAGAAGCCTGGATAGGGTTTTTCATGGCTCTGACCCTTGTTAACTATAGAATGAGGAGTATTCCTTTTTCATATGCCCCCAGAACTCCACACCATGGCCAGATGCTGGCACATTGCTCATACAATGAACTGGTCCAGGTTTTCCTTCCTTCCCCTTCCTTTCCTTCCTTTCCTGTCTTCCCCTTCCTTCCTTCCTTCCTTCCTTCCTTCCTTCCCTCCTTCCTTCCCTCCCTTCTTTTCTTTTTTCTTCTTTTCTTTCTTTTTCTCTCTTCCTCTTTCTCTCCCTTCCTTCCTTCCTTCCTTCCTTCCTTCCTTCCTTCCTTCCTTCTTTCTTTCTTTCTTTCTTTCTTTCTTTCTTTCTTTCTTTCTTTCTTTCTTTCTTTCTTTCTTTCTTTCTTTCTTTCTCTGCTTTTCTTTTTTCTCTTTTATTTTCTTTCTTTTCTTTATTTCAACAGGATCTTGCTTTGTCACACAGGCTGGAGTATAGTAAAGCAATCACAGCTCACTGCAGCCTCAGCCTCCCAGGCCCAAGCCTCCTAAGTAGCTGGGACCACAAGTACATGTCACCATGCCTGGCTAAGATTTTTATTTATGTTTTCTTTTTTGTGGAGACAGGGTCTCCCTATATTGCCCAGGTTGGTCTTGAACTTCTGGGCTCAAGTAATCCTCCTGCCTTGGCCTCTCAAAGCGTTGGGATTGCAACTGTGAGTCACAGCACCCAGCCAGGTCTTCCTATTTTAGTCACAGCACCCAGCCAGGTCTTCCTCTTTTAATCACAACACCTACTGTTCCCTAGTAATTCTTAACCCCTATTTTACCCAGTCCAGTTGCCATTCTCCAGCATGCCATCTGGTTATCCACATTATTATTTCATGTTAAATGTCTTTCTTTCTACCCTTTCTTTGCCTTTTCCCTTTCTCCATCTTTCATTGCCCAGCCCCAGTTCCTTCCAATCCACAGTGATCAATGTTTCTTTTTCTTTTTTCTTTTCTTTTTTTTTTTTTGAGACGGGGTCTCACTCTGTCACCCAGGCTGAAGTGCAGTGGCCGGATCTCAGCTCACTGCAAGCTCTGCCTCCCGGGTTTACACCATTCTCCCGCCTCAGCCTCCCAAGTAGCTGGGACTACAGGCACGCGCCACCACGCCCGGCTAGTTTTTTGTATTTTTTTAGTAGAGACGAGGTTTCACCGTGTTAGCCAGGATGGTCTCGATCTCCTGACCTCGTGATCCGCCCGTCTCGGCCTCCCAAAGTGCTGGGATTACAGGCTTGAGCCACTGCGCCCGGCCTCAATGTTTCTTTTTTAAAAAATTTATTTACCCCCAGAACCTGTATCCTCTTATGTAAAGTGGATACACTTACAGTGCCTCTCATGAAGATTAAGTGCACAGATATTTGACCCATAAAAGATTTTCAATAAATATAGTCCCCACTCCAGTAATGTATCTTGCTGTCTGCTATTCCTTCAAGCCCTGTGTCTGGGCCTGAACTGGGCATAGGAGTAAAAAAATATAGATGCTGGTCACATTCTCAGTAGGCTCAGAATTAAATAAGGAAAGATGTACACAAATCATTTCAATGCAAGGCCATGTAAGGGAATACTATATAAGGACAGAAAACAGGCTAAGGGAAGACAGGAAGGGAAATTGTACCAGATAATAAGAAAAAGATTTCCTGAGAAGGAGTCAGATACCACATAGAGTATTTCTTTACTATTGTTTTCTGCATTTTCCTAAGTTTTAAAACATAGGAAACTGTATATTTAACATTATGATGATTTTCAAAGTCTTCTCTATTCTCTAAATTATAAAACTAGTTTTCTTATGAGGTCTCTTTAAGAATAATACTTATATTTTGAAAATCTGTTTACTTATTTATACATACCTACCTCACCATTTTCCAGAAGGGATTTCAAATGGGACTGTACTAAATATCTTGACCATCATCTCAGTGCATATGTGGAATGCAGCTTTTGGGAAGTATACACAGATTCTTCAATTGCATTTATTTATGAAATTATTTTGTCTTTTTTTTTTTTTTACCATTATCTCAGGAACAAGAGTGTAACCATAGAGATTTTCACAAAGAACTGTGTTTATTCAATCACTTGGCTAATATTTGTTGAACCCATATGTCATTCCAGAACAGTGCCATTTCCTTGGGATACAGATGTGGACAAGACATTTATGGACCCTACCCTTGACAAGCTGACATACTTGTAGGGAAGCAGACAATAAGCAATGAGATAAGTTAATAAAACGACATCATTAGAGCTGGTAATAAATTATGTGAGAGAAATAAAAGGTGCTGTGATGAGCAAAGGAAGGTGATAGGGGTGGGGCTATGGAGAATTTCATTATATCAGCATTTTGGGCAAAGGGCTCAGTTTATTATGCAAGGTACTTGATGTTCAAGAAGATTTACTCAAAATCTGCCAAAATATTGAGCTATTGCCTTCTGTGTTTATTGTCTTTAATTGTGTGTGCACACAAGCTTGTATGTATTATTTATGTAAATATGTTTGTAAGATAAAAAGCAAAATTTCCCAATTAGAATAAGGGTTAAGTAATTTATATGATGAAATAAGATATGACCATTTAAAATATTTTATAGGGGCTTTAAAAATAACATAATCCAATATTAGCATGAAAAAAATCATAAAATTATATGGTTTAGAAGTACATAAAATTATGCCATTATCAGTCATGTTTCAGTCTGAATGCACTCTATATATTCCAAGTATTGAGGGCTTAAATACAGAGAATTAGAAGAATTTTCCCAATGTGTCGGATGTGCTAGGAAACATAGGCATAGATGCGACCATTGACCCCAGCCAGCAGTGCCACAGTGGATGTTTTTGAAGGGCTCACTCTGAAGGTATCACAAATCTCTGGGAACCTCTGGTGAGCCCCAGCCTTCTCCATCAGCAAATTCAGTGGTTCTCAGGATCCTATTTGTGTTAGAAAAGATTGCAGCACATTTTTCCTGAGACTTGCTACAAGTTAGGATTCAACTTCGAAGCACTTTAGGATGGACAGGCTGTGATGGATCAGCATATGTTAGTTTTCTATTAAAACCATTGTAACAAATTACCAAAACGTAGTGGCGTAAAATAATGGAAGTTTATTATTTTGCAGTTTTGTAAGTTAGAAGTCCAATACAAGTCTCACTGGGCTAAAATTAAGGTGAAGTAGACTGTGCACCTTTCTGGAGAGTCTAGGGGAGAATCGATTTCTTGCTGTTTTCAGCTTTTATAGGCTGTTTATATCCCTTGGCTCATGGTCCCTTTCTCCGTCTTCAAACGCAGCAATGACAGGTCAAGTCCTTCTCACCTCACTGCTCTCTGACCCACTGTACTGGGAAAAATCCTCCTCTTGTATAGACTCGTAGGATTAGATTAGGCCCACCTGGATAACACAGGATAATCTTCTGATCTCAATATTTTTACTCTCAACCATATATGCTAAGTCCCTTTTGCAAGAACATATTGGCAGGCCCCAGAGATAAGGGCTTGGACGTCTTCAGGGACTATTATTCTAAGCACCAGCATGCTAATGAAAAAGATGGTGGGGCTAGACATTATGAGCCCATTGACTGCCTTTGTGCAAGCCAGACAAAGACGCTTCCCCTAGTTGGAGAGGGCCAGTTGATGAGCAAAAGGGGTTTCCGCTGAATTTAGAAAAGACATCGCTTCTTCTAGACAGATGCTACCCTGAGCCAGGGCTCACAGCTTGCGTAACAGAGCACAGGCTGGGTTTCAGACCCACACTTCCCCTTGATAGGATGCCTTAACCTGCGCAAAACTATACAGAGGCCCTGGGTAGGATCAATGGGTGGCAATAGCTAGAAGAAAGGTGGTGAAGTCCATTGAATTTAATTCCCCACCTCTTTCTCAGGATGCGATTCGGGTGGTGGAGGTGTTAAGCCTTGGAGCTGCTGGGGATTCCACAGCTCTAATCCTTTCTCTCAGGACCCAATCCACTTTGATTCACTTCCTCATCCTTTCATTTATAGTTTTAAATAACCATGTACCACCTGTCCAACCAGGCTATAACTTCCTGGAGGGCGGCAGGCCTACATTATCTTCCCCTTGTATTCCTTATTATACTTCATTATTAGATATTTAACACATGTGGCATAAGTGAACCAATGACTGAAATAAAATGTAATGGGAGTTGTAAAAGACCTTTAGGATTTAACAATAAAAACCATTGTTATCATCTTTTAAAATAGAAATATAGAGAAAAGTATTGGACAGCAAAGTTTCGCTTCCCTCCTCAGTCCTTCCATTCCTTGAACAATCCTTTCCCCCAATGGGACCTTTCTTTTGTCCATTGGCTGTTCTATGCTCCTTGCCTTTCCTTTTCTCTTTCAAAATCAGCTAGTTGGTATTGATGCTCAAGCATGATTGAGTTTATCACTGTGGTCTTCCCTTAAGGAATACATGTGTTTGATGCCTAATTATAGTATTAAAAGTCTGCTTTGTGTTAAAAGAATTGTCGAGCAGGTGGGAGAAGCATTTTGAGGGCAAGGGCTTCCTTGGTACCTCTAACATCCTATCCCGCAGGTTGCTACTTCTTCTATCAGTGCCTCCAGCAGACTGTCCCCTGTCTGCTGGAGAAAGGAACCATTCCTGCAGAACATTTCAAGTACATCATCCAGCCCTCTATTAGAAACCCTGGTTTCCCTTAGCCTGACCCCTCTGCCATACTCTGTAATACTACAATGCAGATAAGCACAGAGGTAGCACGTGTTGATGCGGTCATTACTGAGCTGATCCTGCTTCACAAGCTATCCGTTTTGCAGTGGGAATGTCACGACATGAGTCACAATGGGACTTCAAAACCGCGTGCTTGTCACTCTGTATCCAGGGGAGAAAGACACTAATATTTCAAAATTCCTGAGATTTTTCTGCATATCTGACTTTAAAACATATAATCTCTGAAATCTGAGAGATAATGCCTTGGAGTCGAAACTATGATTATTTATTTGCTCCAACTTCAACATCATTTATGCAGCAAAGTATGAAAAAGGAGTTACATTCCCTGATAACGTCATGAAACCCATATTTAATGCAGATTTAAAAGGACAGCTGCTAGTTTACTGGTTCTACTGATCATTACAAACAGAGGCTTAGCAGCTGTTTGATAGCTATGTGCACAATACAGTGAGACATACAAATATAGGTAAGTGCATATAGATTGTAGTTTAATCTCTTGAAATATTTCTACTGATCAATGACTGTAGCTTCGTGGTGTACAATTGTCCTCTCTAAATCAAAATGTCCTGTCTATTTGTGAACTCTAGCTCATGCTTTACTGGGGGAAAAGAGCTGGGAAAGAAGCCTGTTAGTAATGCATAGAATGATACTTTTTAATCAGAATATTAACATTTTGATTGAACTGATGGAACATTTACATGGAAATATTCAATTGCAAAGACCAAACTTGTGAGGGAACCTACAACATGCACAGGGTCTGTGCCTTTTTCTTGATTAAAGAGAATTCTTTTAATAGAGAAAAACATAACAGTTTAAAGAATCTCCTATTAAGAATGGAAGGGCAGGTATTGTTCACTTTTCAATTGCTTCTATTTAAATATAGACAAGCACACACATGGGCAACTATAAAGGCAGAGACTTTGATCTATGGATGATTGAAGAAGTGTGTAGTAATTTGCATCAAAAACCAAGCAAAGCAGAGAAGACTCTGAAATGAGGTGTGACATCAGACTGCGCTGCTGGCATCAGCTCCATCCCTAATGGGCTATGTGTCCTTGGAGAAGCCACTTTACTCTCTGGGCTCAGTTTTTCACACTGGTCAGATGGAGACAACAATGCTTAAGGAATTCACACAGTTTTCAAGTGGATTGAAAGGGATTTAAAAACTCTTTACATCTTTGGCAGTTGGTAAGCATCCCTATTTCCCACTGGGAAAATGCAAATCCCCAAATAGGGTATGAAGCTGTAGGTGATGAGCTGCTCAGTGGATGCACAGTGAAATTTAGGAGGTAGAGTCTCCTTTAAAGGGTTTTGACCCTTTGACTGATCTGCCACTGATTAATACCCCAGTTTTCTAGAGAAAAGGAAATATCTGGATTTTCTTTTCACAACAAATTGTGGGTAGAGATCCACCTGATTCACCTAATACCTCTGCTTTGTTCTTAATCCATCTTGGAATGAAACATCTGACTGCTTCTGAAATGCCCAGATTTATTGCAAAGGTGGTTCCCAAGTCACTTATTTTTGTTGTTGTTTGGCTTTGATGCATGATCAAAAGTGTGACTATTTCTTTGGTCAAAAGAAATCTCCTGGCTTCAGACACTCTTAGAGCAGAGCTTAGTGTTTGGAATGAGAAAGGAAAAAATGACTATCAGAGCATCAGCGTATGAAGCAAGTATCCTTTGAATGCTTAAGGTTTTGAAGGGCAATTCTGATAAATATAGTCTCATTGTTTGTACTGGGGAAGGAGCGTGGCCTCCTAGAACTGTAGAATTCTACAGGATCATTTTACAAGTGAAGAACCTGAGGCCCACAGAGAGAGAAAGCATTGGGAAATGTGTTTATGGATTTGACCCAACACTCCTATTTAGGGAAGATACATCCAGATGGCCACCCTATGCCCATAACATACACTATGATTTTTTATTTCCTTGGTCAACTTTCCAGTTTGATACAGCCCAGTTCTCTTGCTTATTCCCATCTCCCCACCCAGTGCCACTCCTGACCACAGACTGGGATGATAGCATCTTTGCAGATATCAGAAAAGCTAGCAAACATTTGGACTGGAAAAAGGAATGCGAATTCATCATTTCATTAGCACATAATATTTCCTCTCTTGACTCCTCTCTTCCACTTCAAAGAGAATGCTGCTGATTTTTGGTGAAATGTGGAAGAAATCATCCCGCTTTCCAGGAGACCAACATTATGGAATCACAGGGAGGAAGGACACACATTTTAAGGTTACAGGTGGCTGTGCCACCTGCCGGTCAATTCTCAACAGACAGAGTAGGAACTTCATTTTTTTTTTATTCCAGAGCAGAGCAGTGGATGTGGGGAAGATTCCTGAACTTCACTGAAGCTGTTTGCCACAGGGTCTGATAAGCCAAGGAGTCTCTACATTGGGGTGAGTGGATTTGACAGCAGAGGTGGAAGGAGTCTACAGGAAAGAGCTGCCTAATTAATCTCAAGCTATCAGAGCCTTTCGGCAGTAAGAGTCTCTGAGGTCGTAACAACACCCCTCAGTAAAGTTAAAAACCATCTTGGTATGACTTCATTTTCTTAGAGACACGATTGATCTGGCTATTGGTGAATGGAGACACTGCGGCTTCTTTCTGTAGACAGTGTCATTAGATGAGAAGATTAAGTGCCTTTGAGCAAAGGCTGTGTGAAGACTGTGAGTGATTCACCGGGAAGGGAAGAAAGATAAAGAAAACTCTGAAATATGTGCTTTTAAAGGCAAACTCTTAGACTTTACCTCATTTATTAGCATCATAAAAAGCTTGGTGGAGAGTCTGAGCTAAGAAAAATGCCTCCTTTGGGTCAAGTCTTTAGGGATATCACTCAAAGCAGCCAACTGGGGCTGGTATCTATGAGGAATATCATATTTTTTATTGTTGGTCCTACTCTGTTCCCCTTTTAAGCTTTTGAATGCTCTGAAAGGAGACAGGAGTCTTTTTGTTTGGAGCCTATTAAGTATTAGGAAACGAGGCCGAGCCAATTCAACTTCTTTTCCTCTGTGGCAGCTGGGAGGTAGGTTTGTCAGAGCTTATGATTAATTAGGAAGCTCTTTCCCGTAGAATCCTTCTGCCTTTGCTGTCAAATCTGCTCACTCCGACGTGGAGACTCCTGGGTATTCTTTTTCCTGTGGCAAACAGCTTCAATGAGGTTCAGGAAACTTACCTACATCCACTGTTCTGCCATGGAATAGCAGGGGAGAAAAAAGGTTCCTACCCTATCTCTTGAGAATGGACCAAACAAATGGTACAGCCACCTGTAACAAACCAGGGCAGGCAATAGAGAAGGGTTATCAATGCCTACAGTCAACAGAAGCATTTGTTTACCCTTCTGAAATATTTCAAATTTAAATTTCTAAATACTTCTTGGCAGACCAAGTCAAACATTTTTAGAAGGGCTTAGCCCATGAGTTTCCAGTTTGCAGCCTTGCGGGTGATACATATCTTTAGAGGCGAGAGGAGACATTGAACATAAGTATGCTTTTGTCACCCAGTTCACTCATTCATTTATTCATTCCTCAACCACATTGAGACTGCTCATTGCTGAGTTACCCTACAGGAGATAGAAAAATAAGTCTAACCACTGATGTGAAGCAATCCAACATCTAGGATCCATGATATAAAAATTCATATGTTGTGTCAGAGACTTTTAACATTATATACAGTACTGTAAAGTTCAGAGAAAACACAGGATAGTGAGCTTTAGGTGCCAGGGAAAGGATGCAGTCAGCAGACCATGGGGAGCTATTGAAGGTTTTCAACTAGATGAATATTTGAGATGGAATTTTGGAAGAATAATCATATTGTTCTGTATGAGAAGTATGTGAAAGTTTGTTCTTAGAGAAGGCAGGATCAAGTTCCATTGGGTATAGATAGGAGGTGACCTTTTTGAGAGGTAATGTGGGTACAAAATTCAACACACTTAACAGAACATTTGGGTATAAGGGAAAAAAAGACATTTCTAAAATAGTTTTGAATTCTCACAATAGCTATTTGGGTAGAAAAGCAGGTACCCATCAGCTAAGCTCTCCATAATCTGATCCCATGTATTTTTCTAGCCTTTTTTCCCCTCCTATGTCCCTCCAGGGGTGCTTGCTAGCAATCCTAGTAGACCAAGGCTAGTTATTCTGCCCAGAGCATCTCTTGCATTTTTTCCTTCTAGATTTTTTTTCTCACACTATTTACTCTGCTTCTTTGAAGATGATAGGAGGTCAGGAGAGTGTAGGTGAACTAAACTTTAAATTCAGTATTTTAACAGAGTTCCTGAGAATCTATCAAGTAGCAGACACCATGCCAGGAACTGGGAATAAAGTGGACAGGCAGATCTTTGTCCAGAAGCTGGGCTGATGACAAGGAGACTGGGCTGCTGCTCACCCACACAGGGAGCACTGTCTCAGGTCCTCTTGTAGAGTCTCATGGGCACAGCCTAGTGGAACACTGACGCCTCTGTCAAAAGTTTCTCTTTACTGGACATTTTGGAATCACAAGCCATGCCCTTATCAGGATCTTATCAACAAAGATATCAAGGACAGCAGATTTTAGTTTGTGCTGCCAGGAAGACAGTAGATTTAAGAGAGCACACACACTTGTGTTTCAAGTGAGCAAGATGCACTTTAAAAATGTTCGAAATATTCCTTTCCTTCTCAGAGACCCTACTGTGTAGGTGGCCCTTGTGGCAATATGGTATTAAGTACTCAGCGGGACTTTTAAAGTACATCTTTATGTACTTTAAGTTTGTTAGGACTGGAACAGTGTTAATGGTCATCTTTTTAAATCCTTGCAGAGTATTAATGCTGAGGAGAAAAGTTTTCCCTCAAATATAGAATGCATAACCATGAAACAATATTTTTCTTTCTGCATCTTTCCCATTCTCATGCCAGCCTACTTAATGTGAATATGTGATGTCAAGCAGGTGGCTGTATCAAACTAGCTGGAACATACATATGATGAATATCTCATTATTCTTGGAAAGATCTGAGTGCACCTTAGTACTACCAAGGATTTCTACATTTTTCCTTAATAGTTCTGAGAATTTCTCTTAGCTTTCATGGTCTGAAGCTGAATAGTTAAAACAGTGGTATGAGAATATTTTGAGGGGAGAGTAAGAAAGAAAAGAAGAATATAGTTATATCTGTTTTGTATGGCTGATGACTTAATAATCCTCAAAGTAAAGCAAGAACCCTAGAGATGGAAAATACATTTTATCTATGCCTCCCATTTAACAGCTGAAAAAACTGAGGGACCATAAATATCAGGTGATAGTCTCAGACACTCAGCTGTTAATAGATAGCAGCTGGATGAGGATTAGACTTTCTCTGTTGACTCCGTGCTCCATAGTCCTTAAATGCATCTTTAATACTTTTTTCTAGTAAGACTGACTTGATTTGTGGTTTTATACAATGAGGTGGAGGTGGAGGCTTTTATTTTGGGGTGCATGATGCATAATGATTGGTTAGCTCTGTATGTGGGCAGCCAGATCTATTCGCATTCCTTTACTGTTAGTAGCCATTCTAAAATTCTCTTATATAAGTGGTGTTTTTGTCTTTACCATATTCCTGGAAATTGCATTTGAATGTCTTTATCACAGAGATAATGGTGAATTATTCCATTTTCTTTATGAACTTAGTTTCGTATATGTTTATGTGTGCTCGGAATTGGCAGATACACAGAATATGTCCAGATACCACATGTGTAATTTATATGTATTTATGTGGATATATATAATACATTACATAAAATATATACAGTTGTGTATATAATATATAACTCTATCTATCTATCTATCTATCTATCTATCTATCTATCTATCTATCTACATCCCCCCCCCAAACCTAGATGTAGAATTAGAATATTTCTTTAGTGGGAGCCTAAAACAGCAGCCATTGATGGGAAATGACTTGTAAGGCAGAATCTATTTGCCATCTTTTTATGTTTCATTTAACATTTGAAGGAAGATGGGGAAAATATTTGTTCCTAGACTTCCTAAATAAAATGTTTTTTCCTTTATTGATGGGGACAATTTTGAGGTTTGCTTGAGGGTTTTCTTTCGACAATTTACCCACCACCTTCTTGGCCCAACTTTCTGATTAGAACAGATGCAGGTTATTCACTTTCCTGCCTGTGAGCTTAGTGGCAGTGCTGGCTGCAAGAAAGTGTTCCAAAAGTAATATTTATGTGGGAGTATTTGGTAATCCTAGTGATTCAAATGTTTTCATTCAGCAAGTAATTTAGTGAATATCTTGCTAAAGTATAGTAGGGAAAATAATTCATTGTAGAGTGTCTCTTTTACATGGATTTATGATTTAGTTGGGGAGACAAAAGATTCACATGCAGTGATTATATGAAAATTTAAAACCTTCTGTGAACAAATGGCATAGACACTTTGCAGTTCATAAATGCTAAAGGACTTCAGGATAAAAAATGCTAATTGTGGACTGGAGTGGTTGGGAAGGCTTTTTGGGTGGGGGTAGCTTAAGCTAAGGCTGAAAGGATGGATAGGAAAGAGCTGGGCAGAGAGGGGGCACAGAGGACATTCTAGAAAGAGGAACGGCATGAGCAAAATCTTGGGGTTGGGAACAAATATGAATTTGGGGGAGACCTGGAGCCATTCAGTACTGCTGCCATGGAGGGGGAGTGCATAAGAATAATTAAAGATATAGTTACTGATGTGGAGGAAAGAAGATGGAGATGTTAGAAGGCTGTAAAGGCTCCAGTGAGGAGTTTAGACTTCCTCCTGGTGGCTTGTTACTTAGAATGCAGCTTCTAGACAAAAGTCCAGTTATAGGAAGGGGTGGAATAGAATTGTCACTCTAAGTCAGGTTGTTGGGTTCTCAGGTTCTCACCCTGGGATCTTGTCTGCCTCAAGATCCCCAAGTGGTGATGTTGTTGGTTGTAGTTCTCATCCAGAATTTTATCTAGAGCTCATGTGAACTGGATTGTTTTCAGCTGGTACTGCTTCTGAGCGTTGTGCTGACTTATTCTCACCTCTATTATTTTGTTGTTCTACTTATGCTTCTGTGGATGTTTTAAGTTCTGTATCTGTCATACATGATCTAATGCATCTGTCAGATCTGGCAGTGGCTGGATCGGCACGAGGTGTCTAAGTACAGATGCTTGCACATTTAGTATAAGACCAGTTATCTCTCTTACCTTCCGTACCTTCCCAGCAACACGGGGAGGTGTAAGCCCATGAAGACAGCATGAGACCAATGAGAGTGCTGCTAAGAGTTTGGGTTTATGGTATGTTTTTTTGAAGGCAGTTGGGAAGCTGTGCTCTCCCCTAGGACCTCTTTTCCTTTTGCTTGCAGCATTGAGATATCATAGATTTCTTTTAGTGAGCATTGTAAAAATCATTCCCCTTACTTTTACTTTTTAGAGTCTCATACGATTGTAACAGTTAACCTCTTTTAAACGATTTTACTCTTTTATTCCCCTGCTACTGAGAATAAAACTGAAAATTAAATGTTAAAATCAAATACATAAATCCCTAGCTACCACCAGAGCAAAGTATGACTGGCCAAGTAGTTGGACCAGGAGACTCAAATGCTGGCCGATCCAAGAAATTGAACTTCATTCTATTTTCCTGTTGAGGATCAGACCTCAGATCTACACGTGCTACCAATGCAAAGTGAAGATGTTGTCCATTCTTATTTCACTACTTTTAACTACCTCTGCAGTACTCACTTTTTTTTCTATGTTGACTCAACTTAGATAAAGGCAACAATAAAACCTTAGAAATGGCAGGAAATTTGTAGATTACCTCCATCTAAGCCCAGAGGTTGCATTTTAAATACTTAACAATTGGCATGACAGGACAGCAATCAATCAGGGTAGAGAAAAACAAAATCAGTCAGAGTAGAGAAAGACAAATAGGGTCAGGAGGATCCATGTTATACAGGTGTTAGCTGGGAGGATCTGTGTTATACAGGTGTTAGCCTTTTAGTTTCTGAGTTGTGGGAAGATCCTTGGGGAGTGACTGAGTTGGCTGGAAGACATTTGGGGGCCTTGAGGGCAACAGCCATTTACCAAATTCAATTGTTTTAAAATTATTATGGTTGAATGTTAGCCCTACCTATTCCTTATTTTATGTCATATATTTTGGAGTTCTGTTAGTGGATGCATAAACATTAGGATTGTTATGTCTTCTAGAAAGATTGATTACTTTATCATTATAAAATATTTCTCTTTACCTGTGGTAATTGTTTTCTTGGCTCTGAAATCTACTTTTCTTGGTATTCATATAGGTACTTAAGCTCTTCTTTTTTTTATTGGTATATATATATTTTTACCCCATCCTTTTGCTTTGAACTTGTGTCTTTATATTTAAAGTGCATTTTTTTAGACACCATCTAGTTGAGTCTTTAAAGGCTCCACTGAAGAGTGTAGACATTTCATATTTGTAGTAGATTTCCTGTGTGTTTAAAAAAAAATCCAATCTGACAATCTTTGCTTTTTAATTAAAGTTTTAGATCATTTACATTTAATGTAATTATTGATGTTTTAGGTTTAAGTCTGTTGCCTTACTCTTTCTTTTCTATTTGTCCTATTGTTATTTGTTCCATTTTCCCTCTTTAACTGCCTCCTTTTGGATGGTATTTTTTTTTTTTTTCTATCCCATTTTATCTTCTTTTTGACTTGCTGTATGTAACTATTTATTGTGTCAGGTTAGGGGTTGCTTTTGGGTTTATAGTACACATCTTTAATTTATCACAGGCTAGATTCAAGGGACATATTACCATCTCACAAAATGCACAAGAACCCTAAAACAGTGTACTCTCCTTCCAGCCTTTGGACCATTAGAGGCATATATTTTATTTCTATTCATGTAATAAACCTCACAATACATTATTATTTTTAATTTAAATACCTTATTCTTGAAAGATATTTGAATATTAAGAAAGAATTATATTTATCCATGTAGTCCCAATTTCTAGTGCTCTTTGTTTTGTGTAGATACATATTTCCATCTGGTATCATTCTAATAATTCTGCCTAAAGGACTTCTTTTACATTTTCTTGTAGTACCAGTATACAGATGATAATTCTTTCATCTATTTTTGAGAAAACCTTTATTTTGCTTTTGTTTATCCAATAAATATAATTTAATTGGCTTCTTTTCCTTTCAGTACTTTAAAATGTACTTTCTTATCATTTACATTGATTCTATAAAATAATCTTCTGTCATCCATAGCTTTGTTCCATTCTATATAACGTATCTTTTTTTCTATATTCTTATGTTTCTATCACTGATGTTAAGCAATTGACTACAACGTGCTTTGATGTTTTATTCACGATTCTTGTGGTTAGAAGTTTTTGTGCTTCTTGGATATCGACTTATAGTTTTCACCAGGTTTTGAAAATATTCAGCCATTATTTCTTCAAATATTTTCTGCGCTCCACCCCCACACCTCCTTCTCCTTTTAGAGACTGATTACAATTGATATTGTCTTGCTGCACAGTGATTTTTGTTCATTTTTTCCTCAATTTTTTTCTATGTTTCATTTTGGTATGCAAATGAATAGAAAAAAACTTATTTTTTCTATGTTTCATTCACTTTCTATTGCTGTGTTTTCTATTTCATTTGCCTTTTTCTTGTAATGTCTAATCTATCATTAATCCATTTTAGTGTACTTTTCATCTCATTCATTGTAATTTTCATATCTGAAAGTTTGATTTGTGTATTTTTATATCTTTCATGTCTCTACTTGCGTATATACTTTTTTCTTTTGCTTCTTCAGCTTATGGAATAAAGTTAAAATAACTGGTTTAATATCCTTATTTACTAATTCTGTCACCTGGGTCATTTCTGACTTGGTTTTCAGTAAGTTTTGTCGACATTGGTAATATTTACATTTTTGAGTGGCTAATAATTTTTGTGGGGGATTTCCTGTGCATCATAGGATATTTAGCAGAATTCCTGTCCTCTACCTACTAGATGCTAGTCCCATCTTCAGTCACGACAATTAAACATTTCTCCAGACATTGACTAATGCTCCCAGGATGCAGACAGTGAGAAATCTCCCCTAGTTGAGAACTACTGATTAACTGATTTTTCTTCTTTTTGTGGGTTGCAGATATCTGCTTCTATGCATGCCAAATAACTTTTTATCTGATACCAGATATTGTGATTTTTATCTTATTGGGTGCTGGATATTTTTAAATTCCTGTACATTTTATTGAGCTTTGTTCTGGGACATGATTATGTTGTTTGGGAGCAGTTGAATTCTTAAACGTGTTTTGTTTAGGGTTTACAAGTGTTTTGCCCCACTGCTGAGGTAGGAAGTTTTCTGAAGTATTCTGCCTGATACCCCATGACTTATGAGGGTTGCCACTCTGGCTTATGGTAACAGTAGCTGTTATTGGCCTTGTGTGAACTTCTGGAATTGTTCCTTCTAATCCTTTCAGGTGGTTCTTTTTCTGATGTTGGGTATTTTTCACATACATGCACTGATCAATACTCAACTGAAGACTTAGTGGGAGAGGGAGTCCTCTCTGTATATCCAGAGTTCTCTCTGCTTGTGCAGCTGTCTCTTTTTCAGTACTGCTTCTTGCAAACTCTAGCTACTTTGCCTTAGGCTTCCCTGTTCTGTCTGCTGAACTCAGGGAGATCACTGGGCTTCACCTAAGTTACTTTTCCCTAATGTGGCCTGAAAACTCTGTCCATGCAGTGGTAAGGGGCAATTGCAAGGCTTACCTAATTTGTTTACTGTTTCTTAGGGATCCTTCTGCTTCATTATCTTGGTGTCCACTGACATGAAAATAGTTGTTTTATATGTTTTATTAGTTTTTAATTGTTTTATGTGAGAGGGTAAATTCACTCTCTGTTGCTCCATCTTGTCCATAATCAGAAGTACCTATGCTTTATTTTATATCTGATAAAACTGATGTCCAAAAAAGTGAGTTGTAGGCCGGGCGTGGTGGCTCAAGCCTGTAGATCCCAGCATTGTGGGAGGGGGGCCGAGACGGGCGGATTCGAGGTCAGAGAAGTCGAGGGCCATCCTGGCTTAAGCACGGCGAAACCCCGTCTCGCTACTAAACAAATACCCAAAAAAACAGCAGGCGCACTGTAGTCCCCAGCACTCGGGGGACTGAGGCAGAGAGAATGGCGTGAACCGGGGAGGCGTGAGCTTTGCAGTGGCTGAGATCCAGCCCACCTGCACTCCAGCCGGGCGAGGCGGCGCGAGAACTCCGTCTAAAAGAAAGAAAAGAAAAAAAAAAAAACAACTGAGTTGTAGCATAGGGTTTACTGAGCTAGATTAGTGGCAGAGCTAGCATTGAACCCAGATTCCTTTCTTCCAGGTTGGTGCTCTTTCAGTCATAACACACACTGTGACTGGCACCTCCAAAGGTGATGATTTGGCTCCTGGATCTTCAAAGACAAGATTTAAATCACAAAGAGAATGAACTTCATGGAGTGGCTGCTCCTCTTTGATCCTTATTTGTTAAATACATTTTCTCTAAATAGGTTTGTAATCCCTCAGTGAAGATGTAGACTGTCAGCTTGAATATTTTGTGAAGATTCTCATTTTAAGTTTTACAATTTTATATTGTTGGAAGTTGTAAAACCATGTGGCCCTTAAAATTTCAGCTTGATGGTTAAAATGTCCATTCAGGGTCTGTTCATCTCTCTTGTAAGGAAACCTAGATTATAAGTGTACTAACAACTTAATAATAATGGACTAACTCAGTGCTGTGTTTAGGGAGATGCACTAAGCTAGTTGGGATTAGGTATTATTTTGGCTGAGGGTAAAAGTGAGATTTTTACCTTACCCACAATTCTTACCAAACCAAGACCAATAAAAACATCTCCTGCATGACTGACTATTCTGTTTCACTTATGTTGCTTGTGTGTAAGCTTCTATAGGCAAAGGCAAAGGCCGTGATTAAATAGTATCTGGCCAGGCGTGGTGGATCACACCTGTAATCCCAGTGCTTTGGGAGGCTGAGGCGGGCAAATCACCTGAGGTCAGGAGTTGAAAACCAGCCTGGCCAACATGGTGAAACCCCATCTCTACTAAAAATACAAAAAAATTAGCAGGGCGTGGTGGTACGCGCCTGTAGTCCCAGCTACTCCAGAGGCTGAGACATGAGAATCGCTTGTACATGGCAGGCGGAGGTTGCAGTAGCTGAGATCACACCACTGCACTCCAGTCTGGGCAACAGAGTGAGATTCTGCCTCAAAAAAAAATTTTTTTTCTCCTAGTGCTTGAGACACAAGGTACTTAATACATGTGAGTTCTTTCCTCCCACTTTATATCTTCCCAGTGTGAAACTAGGAGGCTGTACCACATAGTATGTTCTCATTGCATGCCTCTCTTTCTCTCTTGCTCACTGTATTTCAGCTTTACTGCCTTTCTGTAATTCCTTAAAAAGGTCAATCTCTTCCTGCCCCAGGATCCTCATACATGTCATTCTCACTGCAAAGCTCTTTATTTAACTCTTTGCATGACTCCATTTTTCAGATTTAGCCTAAATGGAATCTCCTTTTTAGAAGGAGCTGCCCTCTCTCAGTCTCTATCATGGTCCCTGTTTATTTCCATTGTGCGCCATAGTTTCAGGTTTTGAACTTACTTATTAGCACACCAGTTCATTGTCTACTTCCCACTATAGATTGTGAGCTTCATGAGAGCCAGGACTTTGTTTTATTACTTATAATTGACTTGGGTCCCAAGGAAAATGGGCAAGTATTTGGTTTACACTTGTTGGGATTTGTATTCATAAAAGATTAACATAATGCAAGGCTGATACAGATACTCAGCAGGGACTTGTGGAATTAAATCTCCAGGGTTAGTTAGTCAGTCTCCCAGGCATCACCATGTGCAAAGCATAACCTCATTCTGAGTATAGAATGACCAAGAACGATGGCCTCTTCTGTCCACTCCTCACACTGTCTTGTCAGCTTTGGTGATCAGAGCAATGTAGGGTGCAGTTCACTCCAGTCTGATTTCACTTGTAGAGTGATTTTCTATCAGTGGCATGTATTGGCTGTTTCCAATGTTTCTGACCAATGACAAGCCTTTTGTCCCACTCATCCCCTTTTATGACTTTAATGACTTTGGCCACCCAGTCCCCTAGTGCGAGACCTTTAACTGGTCCTTTGTCGAGTCTGTTTCTATGAATTAGGGCTCATTTCCTTCCAAATGCCCAAGATGCCTTGCCGTATCTGCTCTGCATGTCGAAAAGAATCTAGCAATCTCAACGGCGAAGTGAACAGCTCCTTGCTTTTCCAATTATTTCCTACTCAGGCAAGCACTGCCGTGCTTAGTAGTCTGGTCAGCTTTCTGCTCTTCCGAGGCTCTCCTTCACCCATTCTGATAAGGACCTCTGGTTTTCTCCTGTGGCAAATTTATGGCTCTCTCCAGCACCTGTTCCATCCTCCCTTTCTGCAACACTCCTAACCGACAAATTCATTTCATTGTTTAGCTATATCTACTCCCTGTCAATAAATTACTTCTTCCTGGCTCGCCCAGTCCTTTCTATTTTTTTCACAGACTTTTTGGGGGCTTGTTCTTAATTATTCTGGCTGCTCACTAACCAGGCTTCCTCTCTGTTATTTGTCATGAACTCTTGTGTAAACTCCTTTCTTCTCTCCACCCTTTGCTTTCTTATCATTGTTTTACACACATGTAACTGTCAAATCTGTTCTGTTTTATAAGCCCACAGGTCCTCTCAATTGCAGCGTTTCTCTCAAATAGCTTTAGAGGAGGGAAAAAGGCATTGATTGCTCTTTTCAGTATTCTTCATCTACCAACATTTAATCACCAAGCAATTGCTGAGATTCAACTGTGTGCAACACCCTGGATTGGAATGAGCAGTGGTGGTGATGGTGAGTGGAGACAGGGTGTTGAATACCAGAGTTATATTTCACAGCAAATATTGAATCATGAAGGCTCTTGAGCTGGAAAATGACTTTGCGCTCCTAGCTGTGCTTTAGCAAGGCAGATTTTACACCACTGTGAAACCTGGACTGAGGAGGAGGAGGTTCAGAAGTGGAGTAATATAAGCTAGGGGAGTCTAAGAGCATCACAGGCAGCCTGGCAGGCAGCTGATCATGTTGAATTTGGATTGTATAGAAGGAGAGAGCAGGAAGGACCCATGCACGAGGTATTTCTGAGCTAGCAAGACTTGGCAGCAGTTAGAGGTAAGGGAAGGAAGAACAGTCATGATTATTCTAATGTTTTAGACCAGGAAGAGTTGTAGGATTTGGTCCTATTACCAAATTGGGGAATGGAAAAGGAGAAGGAGGGAGGAAGTGGGGGAGGAGAGGTAGGTGCAGGAGAATGATGATGGGAGAAGTAATGAGTTCTGTTTTAGCATCCTGGAATTGAAATGGCAACGGTTCATTGCACAGCATTTGGAAATGTGGGACAGGCACTCATGGGAGAGGCTAGAGCTGGATAAAGTTTGGGAGTCATCCAAATAGAAGTGGGAGGTGAACCAGAGGAGCAGCCATATGCATATTAAAAAGCAGCTAACACTGCAGGCAGGAGGTGTGGGGCTCCAGTGTGGTATGAACAGACCCTGTGGGCTGTGGACACTCAGGGGATGGTGGAGTACCATGACAGGAGCTGTCAGGGAGAACTTCCTCATTGAGGTGGGGCTGGAGCTGAGGCTTTCCTCTGCCTTCACCCAGCATGCCATTTTTATTTTTACCTGTTTCAATCCCTTTCCACATCTGGGCATGATTTTCATTTGCACTTATAATCTTCAACCCCAAATATTTTCCTTCCTCTCCTTTTGTGATGAATCTGAAGTAGAGGGTAGAGAGCAGAGGGAAGATGACCTCAGGTGCAAACTCGTGCCTCATCCTGTAAAGGTAGTGAGTGATAGCCTCTCTTTGGAAAGCATGTCGGGCATCAGAGACTGAATCAGAAACTTCTTATGTCCCACTAACACCAGGGAGAAAAAAAAGTGCTGTAGAGACTCACATGCACTTTGCCTTCCTAAGCACTCTTGTGTACTATGTATCTTCTTTCCTTGTCCAGAAACTGGCTGCTCCAGCAACCCTCAGCCCACACTATCCTTTCCTTTCATTTTCACAGCATCTGTGTCTCAGGGATGTGCAAGAATATAGTGAGCCCCGCTTCCTCAGCTGGTCTCATCAGCTGTTCTCATCCACTACACTGAGTTCTGGCTTGGATGGCAAGGAAAGGGCTCCCTCTGCTCTCTGCATGTCTGTCTGCATGCCTGTACACACTTACATGTATGATGGGGGAAGAGTTTTGGATGCTGTCCCTGCTTGCTAGCTTTGCCAAAGCCATTGAATTAAGCAGGCAATTTCCTCTCACTTTGTTTCTCTGTAAATTTCCCAACCATATGGTATGAGGAGAGTTCTTGTATTATAAATAAACAATACTGCTCATAAATCTTAGGATTTTTGTTTTTCCCTCCAATGGGAATAAATAGAAAGCATAGATTTGTAATTTCAGAAAAAATGTGTTGGAGGAGAAGATAATGTCTCTCTTTGTGTATATATATATATATATAAATATTTTCTTCCATTTCTCCTTATGCAGAATCCCTTTTTCCTGGTAGTTTTCTGGCTAGATTCCATTTTTTTTGTTTGTTTTATTACTGCCATTTTCCAACCTGGAGGTAAATTGTTGCTCTAAGGCAATGTGATTATAGCCACATGGGCCTAGCCAGATTACACTGACCAGATGGGTTTGGTGCATCTTTTCTGCTGCTGGAGATGTCAGTTCCCCTCTTTGCAGGACACAAACTTCCTCACTGGTCTTATGGCAAAGGAATTAAGGAAATGGGAAGGATCCACAAGACCTTGGCCTTAATAAAGAGTCACAATATTTGGCAGCCTTTTTACCTGATTTCCTGCCACTAAAGCTACAGCGAATCAGCTGTGCATGCTAGCCACCAAGGACAAATGCCAGGATAGGGACCTGGGACTGGAATGGTTGAAGCCAGGAACAACTCAAAGAAGGCGTAATTTAAAGTGTGAGTGCAGATTTCAGTCTGAGGGAAAAGCGGAGTGTTGGTGCTGCAAGGTCAGTGAGAGCAGTTGTGTGATTCAAGAGGTAATGAGAGCCCACAGTAGGGATGGGGCAAGTGGGCAGGGGTCAGCCAGTGGTGGCCCACAGGTCAAATGTAGCCTACTTCTTGTTTATGTACTACTTATGAGCTAAGAACAGTTTTCACATTTTTAAATGGTTGAAAAAAATCAAAAGAATACTACATTGTAATACCTTAGAAATAAGGTGAACTCAAAGTTTAGTATCCAGAAATAACATTTGATTGGCACGCAACTGTACTCATTTACTTACATATTGTCTATAGCTGCTTTTGTGCTACAATGGCAGAGCTGAGTAGCTGTTACAGAGACCATATGCCTCAGAGAGTCTAAAATATTTGCTTTCTGGCCCTGTACAGAAAAAGTTGACTGGCCCCTGGTCTAGAGTACCAGGAATAATGATGGGAATTAGGGAGAGCAAGCTTAGGGCAGGTGATGGGTTTAAAACTAGGTGCTGAACTCTAGCATGCTGGGCTCACTCTTTTGGGTGCTGCTCATACAATGAAATTCATTAGGGGCAGGTCAGTTCATTGAACGTGCAAAACTGAGACAAACACTTCTCCCTGAGAACGTCAAAGCAGGAATACTTTCCGCTTTGTTAAGCTTTGGGAGACACGGATTTACTCTGTCGGTTTGTCCAAAAGGTAACAGTCTGTGGACCTATCGTATTTTCACCCCATCCTAGGGCCCTGTCCTCATACAAAACAATTATCTGATAATATAATTTACACAAAGTCATTGATTATTTAATACCCTTCCCAGAATTTTGTCTTTTCCAACAATGATCTGAAACCCAAAGGAATGAATATTTAAAGACAGACTTTTGGGCACTGGACAGATTGTTGGGGAATATTTACGAGATGGGAGGTTTCTTGCATTACAGTATATACAGTCTCTAAGAGCAGTTCCAATAAAATGCATAAGATGCTTCAGAGGGCATTTTTATAGATAGTAGAAGTTATCAGTGTACTTCTCTTTAACAGCAGGGTAATGTTCACTTTGAAAAGCTGTATGTTCATCTAAGATTTTAATTTTGTTGGTATGATTCCCCTACATCCAACCCTGACTTTCTCATACATTTTAGAGTTTGGTAAACTATGGAATGACAGAGGAATTTTAGAGATCAATGACAGAAACTAGAGAGAAAGTTTGATTTCATTTTTCCTTTATGAGCGCAGAATATAGTCTTTCTTGCAAGTGAAGCAATTGTTGGGTGGTCCTAGGAATGGAATTTGAGCAAGTCCTGCTCTGGTCACTATGAGTTGAATGGGTTGCCCGGGGTTAGTCCCACGTATGCTTGCCAGCCAGCCTTGGAGAACACACATTCAGATATCTGCAGCCCATACTGACTTCTCACATTCACTTAGTCCAGCTCATTCATTCTAGTGGAGGTGGAAAATAGAGCATTAAATCTCCATGATTGCACATCTGTTCCTTTGTACCCTTGACAGAATGGCTTAGGGTAGGTTTGTGGTGGCTTCTCTGTAAGGCATACAGTTTCTCTATGGAGTGTTACCTGAGCGCCAGTGTGGTATCTGAAGAACGTGAGTTCTAAAGTCAGGACGACCTGTTTTCCGACACCCATTTTGCCACTTACCACATCAGGGAATTTTAGAAAATCTCTTGGTCTCTCTAAGCCTAGTTTCTTTATTTGAAATATTGGGATAAAGGTAAAAATATCTATCTTGTTATACAGTGACCAAAACAATAGTTTGTTTCCTTTCATTGTAGTATTCTGAGCATCCAGAATAGTGTCAGGCAAGTTATAGGCACTGCATGAACATTTGGAAAATGAATGAAGAATAGGGACTCAGCAAATCGTATTTCTTTTTCTTTTGGTAGGTATGGTATGTTTCTGGGTATCCCAAGTTAGCTTAAAGTTTCCTTGGGGGCCATAAGTAGTTAACTGCTTTTTTATGTGTGAGATAAAACGCTAATTTCAAAGCCCTGGAACCTCACTGTTATATTCCTGTGGCAAGGACTGATTAGATATTCACTAAAACTGTTTCCTCTTCATCCAGGGCAAACAACTGGACTATATTTGTCAGCCTTTATTCATTTAGGTGTAGCCTTTTGTCTGAAATGTGGTCCCTGGAAAGAGGCTAGAAGTGATAGATGCCACTTTCATACCTGGCAAAAACACTTCCCACATTTTTCTTCATACTCATTCATTTTCTGACTCACCAATTCAATTGAGATTTCCGAGATCTAGAGGACAGCAGAACCCTAATATGAAAGGAGCCTGAGTCTTGAAAGCACTACATAGAACAGAGCCCCTATTTTCCCCCCATCACCCTGCTGGCTCATATTGGACTATGATATGAGTGAGAAATCCACTAACATAGTATTAATTCACTGAAATGTTGGTATTGTTTGCTGTTGCAGTTAATTGCTTCAATGCATACAATCTCCAAGATGCATGTCCAGCCCTCCCATTCCCACACTCACTGTATTCTCTAGCCTGGATGCCTATTTACTATTCCCAAGATATGCTGTGTTTTTCTAGCATCTAGCATAGCTCTCTTCACACCATAGGCACTCAGTAAACATCTGTTGATTGATTTCTGGGTCAAAGAATGAAACAGCAGCTTCTTATAAAATATAAGCATGTTTTACATTAGACAGTCCTGATATTTCAGAAGAAATATTCATTTGAGTGTTTTTCTCTACTATGGGACTTAGTATATAGTTTTTAAACAGAGAATTTAGCTTATCTGGCACATTAAAACTTACAGACTTACACATATCCTTTCAGGGAGATTCCTGCCATATAAAAGGAAAATTCAACTGTATGGAGTTCTAGATGTATTAGAGTAACCTCATAGGTAGGCTCCATCCAGGAGAGAGGGTTTCAGGTCAGGGATGTATGAGCTAGCAGTCAATATCAGGAGCCTGGGAGAAATGGAGCATCCATGACAAGTTTTCCCACCCACATCCAGTGCTTCATATGCAAACAGCCTAACTTTCCCCATTTGTAGAAAGCTGCACCTAACTTTTCTTTTATGCTCTTACACCTTGGATGAATTGCATGGCCGATGTTGATAACCCAGAAAATGACAACTACTTAGCTTTCTGTTGCTTCCACAAAGTAGGTCAGGTAATGGAGGGGAAGTGCATTACTCTCCCAGACAGGGATTATACCAGGCAGATAACTGTACTTGCTCAAAATTGTTTTCTTTTATTCATCAGATATCTTGGACATCTTGCCATCATCCTAATGCTAAGATAATAATAATAGAAGGTATTTATTGAGCTATATGTGCCAAGTGTTAGGTCAACATTTCCTTTACCCATCTATCAGCTGCCACTGAGTGCTGTGACCATCTCCAGAGGTTACCATTTTCCTACATTTAGGATGGCCAATGCCTAACTGATATGGGGTACAAAAGCCCAGCCCTCTTGCCTTACAGTGGGACATGTATGTGGTGAGGTGTCTGCCCCAGAGTCTCCCTGGGGATCAAGCTTCACAGGAAACCACATCCTTGTTTGTCTTCTGCTTCTTTCCAGTCTTGCTTCCCTGTTTCCCATTAGGTTTTGCCTCAAAGCACTCCCACCATAGTTCTTGAGCTTCCAAATCCCAGACTTGGGCTCTGATTTTAGGGAACCCAGCTTAGGATGTTTTTCTTTTTCCTCAAAGTCGGTTTATAATGTGCTACAGAGACGCTGTCTCTACTGGTTTCTGTCAATGATAACACAATTCTCTCAGGCCCTCAGGTTTGGTATCCTTAAGATACCTGTTCCTTCTCCTTCACCTCTGACCTTGTCCAGTAAACAGATTATGCTTCTTCTCCCTGTCTTTTACTTCTTGCAACCTACAGTCATCCAGGATAGTGAGATGGATTCCTGACAAGTCTTTCTACCGCCAGAGCACATGCTTCACCAAACCATCATATAAATCACTAACAGCTTAGTCCTTTTAAGCAGCCTTTATGTTCCCATCCTACTTGAGAACCTTTGAGGTACTCATTTCTTGTAAGACAAGTTCAAGCTTCTTAGCAGATATGTAAGAACCTCCACAGAGTCTTATTCTACTGATCTGAACTTACCCCCTCTTATGCCTGTATAAGAACATTTTATGGCCTGGGCGCAGACACTCACACCTGTAATCCCAGAACTTTGGGAGGCTGAGGTGGGCGGATCACGAGGTCAGGAGTTCAAGACCAGCCTGGCCAACATGGTGAAACCCTATCTCTACTAAAAATGCAAAAATTAATTGCCCAGGTGTGGTGGTGCACACCTGTAATCCCAGGTACTTGGGAGGCTGAGGCAGGAGAATTGCTTAAATCTGGGAGGTGGAGGTTGCAGTGAGCTGAGATGGTGCCACTGCACTCCAGCCTGGGCGACAGAGCAAGACTCTATCTTGGGGTGGGGGGAGGTTGGGAAAGAACATTTTATTATCTACCCAATCTTCTTAATTACCTTCTGAAAATACTTGCATTTTTCAGGTTCCAAGCCTTTGAGCATACTGTTTGTCTCCTGTTGACCTTCCAATACTCAACCCTCTTTCAAAGCCTTTTTCATGAAGTCTTCCTTCCTTTACTTTGAGCTCCTTTATCACTAATAACTGTCATTGTCTTCTTCATTGACATTGCCACCATCATCATATTAGTAATGGCCACCATTTATTAAGAGCCTATAATATGCTTGACATTGTGATAAATGCTTCATATGCATTGCCTCCTTGAGTTATCAAACAACCATGGAAATACTTTTTAGATAGTTTTGCCCATTTTATAGGTGAGAAAACTGAAGTTCAAAGAGGTAAAGTGACCTGGTCAGGATCACACAGCTATCAAGTGGTGGAACCAGGCCTTGAAACCATGTATTTGACTTCAAAGTTTGTGCACTTAACCACTCTGCTGATATATTCTATTTGGCTTAATTGCTTCCTACTTATTTATCCCTTATTTATGTATTCATTAAAGATAGTTATTGAGTTCCTGCAATGTGTCAGGGAGTGTGCACTGGAGACTTAGTAGGGTCCGTGTCCTCAGAGTTTTATCTAACAGCACTCTTGAGACCTTTTGCTAACTACCATCTCCCTCCTCAAACCTCCCCCTCACCTACAATCTCTCTAGGAGAGGACTATCTCTGAATTTCACCAATGTGCTATGTCATCTTGCCCACCATTTCCTGGTGGTCTTGTTATTAGATTTAAATTGATGTTTTTCAGCCCTTGGCCTTTAGGACTTGCTCATGTCTTGCTTTCTAGTTATGTAGTGAGAGATGGTCTTGTCTCCCTAAGACCATATTTTTCTTTCTGACAGTGTTCCCATTGGTGCCTAGATTAAGTGATGCAGAGGCTGGCAAACCTTTGAGCAGCTGAATGCTTCCTCCAGAGACACTGTCCTCATGTAGACAGTTTTTGTAGGACCTCAGTGGCCTCTCAGTGGTAACAGATCTGCATCTTTGGAGCATAGATCTGCATTTTGGAAGCACCAGAAGCCATTTGGAGCTTGATCAGATGCACAGAATGTTGGGGATGGCAGGGACTTTTGAGATCATTGATTCCAACCATCTCCTTTTACAGAGAAAGAGAGTAATCAAACTGTGAAGCATTGTTTTTGGTTGGAAACAAAGAGTGTCTGTAACAACAAGACTAGAAACCCAATCAACCATAACTTATGGGGCTTGCTGAATGCTTAAGTGTGAGACACTGGAGATGGCTGATAGGACCATGTTGCTGCCAGTCCTGATGACTGTTAACTGGCTGAGATACACTCTGTTTCTGACTGGGACTCTGGCTCCTGTCAGCACCTTGACTAGCCCAGTTGAGCACTCCTTTTACTCAGGAGCACCCATCTCAGGAAAAGTGCTGAGTTCCAGTGACTCTGAGAGGTCATGGGCTTGAGAAATGTCTGTGTTTGTTGAGGGGAATGGACTGTGAGGTACTGGATCCTTGAGCCAAGGCCCTTGCAGGCTTTTGCATGGATTGACCATGAAAATGGCTGTCTTCTCTTTCCAGTTATACTTTTTGCCTGGGCTTCTGCAGCCTTCTTGTTCCAAAGACTCCAGAACCAGGTATCTGAGATAAAATATGTTTTTCTGTTCGATAGTCAGATTGCTCAGATGATAGAAAGTGACTGTCTTCATCTTGTGAAGTCACTGTTATTTTCCAGAGGAGAAATAGGGAATGGTGGTAAGACAGTTGTAGGAAGGAATGAAAGCCTGTCAAGAAACTAAGCTGATTCTTGCCCTGTGCTTTATGTAGGTTTTCTCATTGAACCCTCCTAATAACACTGCTTCATGGCAATTATTATGTCCATGTTAGATATGGGGAAACTGAGGCCTGGAAAGGTTAGGCAGTATTTCTGGTGTCGTGTTGCTGGTAGGTAGGAGAGCAGGAATTCTAACCTAATTTTGATGCCAAGCATTCTCCTTTTTAAACTTGCATGGCTTTCTAATAGGAAATGCTCATGGAGACCCCCTGAGCAGACGAGTCAGTGAAACCCTTGCCATGTGATACTTTGTGAAGCAGATGCTCAATTACCACTGTTTAAATAAATGGTCAGGCGTTGAAGTAGAGCACATAGAATTTGGAATCATATGACCTGGGTTCAAGTTCCAGGATTGTCATTTGGTCAGTCACTTAACGTCTCCGAGTCTCTGTTTCCTCATTTTTATGACAGAGATAAAACACCTATGTCAGAGGGTCATGGTGAGGATTCAGTTAACTGTTTTAAGAGAAAGTGTTTTGTATAAAGCACTATGCAAATGTTAGTTACTTAATGCCACAGTGATTTAGGGTGACAGTCTTCTGAGAAATTAATTACAGAGTCTCAGTATCTGCCAGAGTCTTGATCCCTGACCCCAAGAAGCTTGTATTTGTGGTGAGGACAAGAGACTATGAAAATCAGAGGGGACAGGGCAAATGATGCTGTAGATATATAAAAGCAATAGAAAACCAGAGGAAGGAAAGAGAGCGGAAGAGCACGGTAGATGAGAGGGCTTTACACAGGAGCCCGAGTTGAACTGTAAAGGTTTGAAGTGAGAAGAAATTTGCAAGTGGGCATAGATTTAATAATAATGATAATGCTAAGAAGCCGTGTTGTAAGTTACAGTCCTCTTGGGACCCAGGAGTTGTTTGGCACAGAGCAGCTGTTCTCAAAGTATGACCCAGGGACCCCTGGGGGCCTCCACCACTCTCTTCAGAGGATGGATAGAGTCAAAACTATTCCCTAATAATAATAAAATGTTGTAGGCCTTTTAAACTCTTATTTTCTTATGAATGTACAATGGAGTTTACTAGAGGCTACCTGACATATTTGATATGATCACAGATTGAATGTAGAAACAGATACGAGAATCCATGTATTTTCTATTAAACTAGATATTAAAGAACTTTGAAAGAAAAATTTGAAAAGTAAAAGAATGCTAGTTTTGTCATGAAATTGTTTTGTTTTGGAAACTATAGTTTTTTAAATAAAATTATTTATGTTAACATGTAACAGGGTTATTGTTATTTTAAACTGAGTCAATTTTGTAAATTTTTCTCAGATGTAATTTCTGTTTTAATATGTATTGCTAGATATAACACACTTGAATTAAATATCTTGGGGTCCTTAGTAACTTTTAAAAGTATAAAGGAGTCCTGAGTCATAGAAGTTTGAGGACCAACCACTGTTAAAGACATGGTATTCTGTTATGGAGATACAGTAAAGGACTCAGAGATTTTTATCACGCTTTGGTGTCAATGTGTATGTTCTTTGGTATCTTAGAGCATCTATCTATGTACAGGAATTTCAAAATGATAATGCCCAATGTTGCAAGCATGCAGTGAAACTGGAACTTTTATACATTGTTAATAGAAGTGCAGGTTGGCCAGAGTATGTCTGTAAGGCAGTTTATAGCAAGAGCTTTAATGATAATTTTTATCCTTGGAACTAGTAATTGCACTTACATGAATCTATTCTAGGGAAACAAATAATGATACATACAAAGATTTATGTCTGACAATACACATTCAAGTTATTTAATACAAGATTTTGGCTAGAAACTGACCAACTGGCCAGAGAAGATAGTTAAAGTAAATTATGATGCATTCATACACTGGAATGTTGTAAGGCTTTAAAATAAAATGATATTTTTGAAAAATATGTAACAATATGTGGAAATGCTTACAATATTATGTTAAATGGAAAATCAGGATCCAAACTCTATAAATAATGACCCCAAATTTTGTAAACACACAAGGGTTAAAGAAAAACACACCAAAATGTTAACTGAGGTTTTCTATATGATATGGATATCTTGTGCATTATCCTTTTTCTAAAATTTAAGGGTATTTCTACCATAAATTTTCAGTATTTTTTTAAAAGACCCTAGGATGTGACAGTCCTTTTATCCAAGGCTATGGAAACCAATCTACTGAGCCAGTCCATGTCACATGGGTTCAGACGAGCACTGCCTCAGATCTTGGTGGGACACTTCTCTAAGAGTCACTGTGAAAGTTTAAGACATATTCTATGACTTGACAATAAATCCAACTTCTAGCTAATTGCTTTTTCCTGCTTAGCCATTCAAAAGAAAGCTTAAAAAATACTGAGACTGTTTTTCATGCCCTACTCCTCGGGTCTATTGTCAAGAACAGTCAGTGTAAAATGTAGGATCCGATAGGCAGTTGTTTTAAATGATGTGCATCTAACACAGCACAGAGAGCATAGCAATCACTCCATAATTCTTACAAAGGAAGAGATAAATGAAATTTACGTTTCTGGACCCAAAAGGAGATGAAGTTACTGTAGTATTAGAGGCTCAAAAAGGAGAGCTGTAATTGACTCCTTGGTAACTGGGAATTTCCTCTTCTTGCCTGTGTTAGGAGACACCATGTGTCGGAAGACTTTAGCCCTCTTTCTGTTCTGGATGGCCAGTAGGATAACGAGTAAAACTGGTCCAGCACAAAGGAGTATCTGCTTTGCTATTAGTTTCTCACAGTAGAACAGTTTCAGTCAGAAGGGAATCTGTCTGAATGTGACTATTTCAGTCCCTGGGACATATTTTCTCAGTTTGAGGATTACCCTGCATGGCATTATTCAGCATGATTTAGGGGTTAAAAGAGACGGCCAAGGTAGTCCCTTGACTTCAGAGACCTTATTCTATCTGGAGTAAGAAGCGTCATGCACAAAAAGTTAAATAACGACATAAAACAACAGCAGAAAAGAGAAAAAGATGTGGTCCCAGAAAGCAGATATGATGCTCTCTGAGTGTGATGAAGATGCTGAGCACTGGGAAAGCAGAGGTAGGTGAGATCAGAGGCTCCATCGGGGAGGATGGCAGCAGAAGGAGATACTCTCTTCTCTCTGGGGCTGAAGACTCTGGGAGGGGAGAGATTTGCATTAATTGATAAAGTGATTAATGAAAGCATTGAGTGCCTTCCATGTGCAAGGTGTTGTGCTTATTACTGAGACAGAAAATATTTAAAGATGAGTGGGACACAGAATTTAGTTTCTTGAGGCTATAGGAAGGTGGTCTGAAGGCTCTCCATCCATTCATGTTCCTTCATTAGGTGGCTGCACATTTTATCCTGGAGGTTTCTGGGTGTGCCCAAACAGATGTAATTGTGCACATGTCACAGGGCCCCAGTCGGCTCTATACAATTTTAAAGAGAAATGGTAAATATATTTATTTTTTAGACAGCGATGCCTTGCTAAAACTGTCCAGCACCTGCTAGTGTAGGCCTCATTATTTTTTTCCCCAGGAAAACTTAGTGGAAAAGTTGGGTCCGTTTTCCCTAGACTTTAATTTGTAAGTGTTGGCCACCTGCTGGAGGCTATCTTTGATTATGTGTTGCAGACTCCCCATCTTCCCATGTGTCTTTTGGTAGCTTACTGTTGATGTGGTGGGAATGGGGTGGCATTAGCTTGTCCACTGGGGTTATGTAGCTGTAACACAGCTGTTGTTTGCCCAGAAATGTATGAGGCAGTTTCTCCTCCAGTGATAATATTATTGGTCTACCGTGGTATCCCCCAACAACCAACAGCGAAGTGAACCCTCTGACAGTAGGGCTATGTAAGCTTCACAAAAATCCTACGAAGGCAACATTTATATTGCCATTGAGCAGGTATGAAACATGAGTTTACATCATTAGCCTGAAGCTCCACAGACTGGATTTGAATCCAAATCTGCTCGACTCTGAAATGAATCCTCTTATGATTCTGTTGGTCTGCCTTTTTGAATGCAGAAGCTTATCTGTAACTGGGTTCTCCTACAGATGTGTTAATTTGTTGATTAACAACGTGACTGTTTGGTAACAATCACTTTATTGCTATAATTTTTAACTACATGAGTGACACTTGGATACATTTTTGTTTGAAAACATCTCAACATTACAAGTAAATTCAAGTGCTTCTAGCTACCTAACCCCAGCCCACCCCAGTTCCCCACCCAGTGGTAACTTCTATTAGTAGTTTTATATATTTTCCACTAGATTTTGTATGTATTTGTGTAGTGTACACACTTATAAACTTAATGGAAATGTATTACTTTGTTGTGTCTGGATAGACTGTGTGTGTGTAATATATTTAGTATTATGTCTTAGAGACTTTTCAGGTCAATAACTGATACCTGTTTTACTCTTGAATGCTGCTGTATAGTACTATGTCTCTCTCTCTGTGTGTGTGTGTGTGTAATATGCTCTATTTAGCCTTTTCCTGATGATTGTTATTCAGTTATGTTCATATCAACAGAGATGCAGTGAATTATGGGCTGTCATACCTTTTCATCGGCCTGTTTGTGCTCTTTCTTTTCCCTGGAGGGCTTCTTTCTTTCCCTTACGTGCATGATACAAATAGGTCTTTTGGCTGATAGGTTAGTTTTTTGGCATTTTAAAACCTAAATATAACAACTCACCACCCTATTATCTGAACTGAATGTCTTCAGTGAGAACTAATGTGTTCACACCAAAGAAAGAAAGGAAAAGAAAGAAACTGAAGAGCTGAATGTTGGCCCAACCCCACATACTTCAGCCTCTGTCCTAGCTGAGATGTCCCAGCTCTGTCCCAGCTTCAGCTAGGAAGCTGGTGGGTCTACAACTTACCTGATCTAAACCATGAATTCTGCGTGACTGGTCTCCAAAGACAGCGAACCTCCAATTTTCCACATTTAGAACCTGTGATGGCTCTCATTCAAATAGTGGGGGCAGGAGGAAATAGAGATGAATTAATTATCCTGTATCATTGCCTTTCTTTGTGAGACTAGACAATGCAGCCAGGAGTCAGGTAACAAGAGGTCAGGGAGAGCTGTGTAAGCTTCTGCATTGGCATCAGCCTTCCTGTGGAGTTTCTGAAGCAGAGGGTAGGGCAATACCCACTTGGAGAATGAAGCTATTTAAATGGCTTACTTTTGGCTTCAGGTCTGAAATTAGTTATCTGGATGGTTATTTGTGGTCACGCTGGGCTTCTGCCATTGCAAAGATACAGATTAATGTGGCTTTGGGCACTGGCCCTAAAATGAGGAGTGGAATAGGCCAGAGGGGAGCATCAATGCTTTTCCATCACAACTCTCTGAACAGCCTTTGGTCTGGAGCTGTGCTGTGGGAAGTCCTGACCCTGACCTTGGAATGGGCCGCGGTTCACCACACACCAGAGCACCCAATAGCCTATGGTCTTTGATTGTTGACAATCCTCAGTGTATCTCAGTGGGGTATACCTGAAGGAGCTGCTAGTGGGTGCTCCCCAAGGCCTGGCACTTGGAAGCATAATTCTATCTTTTGATTCTCCAGGCAACTGGGTCTTGTCATCCGCTCACGGTGACAACTGGAACCAGTGTCCACAAATCCTTTAATGATTTATTGGGTATCCATGTGCCTCACCCCTATTAAGTGTAAAGAGTATAAATCTAGAAAAAGAAAACAAGGTGATTTTCCTTGAGGACAATACAATCAGGGGTATTCATAAAAATGACAGCCATAAGCATATACGGAACAAGGGCTTTTAGCAGATGCTAAGCTAGGTATCTTATTACTCTTCATTGAATCTGAGTAACAACAACCCTATTGTCTGAGCTGAGGATCAGAGACATGTAAAGCTTGCATAGCTAGTTCTGGCTCTGAGTTCAGTTGTCTTTGTACTACTCCAGTCTTCTTGTTTTCTTTATGTAGAACTGTGCTCTGCACTTTCAGAAATTTAAAACAAAATTTATTTGTGATTGTTCTTTTAAGAAGCTTTTAGCAATTGCTGAAAAGATCAAAAGCATATCTATATATTCAGAGAATAAATAGGGAGCTCTTAGGTGCAATTGGTATAAATGCAGAGGAGGGTGTGGGTGGGAATTATAGGAAAGATTTTTGTAGTACAATGAGTACTGGAGCTGGGAGTCATAAAGGAGACAATCTGGACATTGGAGGCAATGGTAAAGCAAAGCAGGTAAACTACAAAGGCATTGAATGCCAGACAGAGGCAGATGTTTGACCTGGTGTGGCAGCCAGGCAGGGAAGGATGCTCTAGGGCATCAGAGATCCAGGCAGGAATCTTGAGAAGTTGTCTTAGAGACAAAAGCAGGGTGAGAACATGACTGGGGAGAGGAAGGGGGGGCAGTGGGATAGAGGCAGAGGCTGATATTCTCTGCCTCTAGCTGATACCAGCTAGAACAGCACCACGAAATCATACCCCTCCTGCTTTTGCAAACCCGTCCCTTTCATTTTGCTATTGTGCTTGGCTTGTTTGGAGTTGCAAAAGGGCAGAGTTGAGTAGTTGTGGCGGAGGTCCATATAACCCAAAATATTTACTATCTGGTTGTTTTGCAGGAAAAAAAGTTTACCAGCCTGAGCCAGAGCTACTTTAAATGGTCAGAAAGGGGAAGCAAAGCACAGTGTGCCTAGCCCGTGTCAGATGCCATGGTTGATAAATGTATGCAAAAGAATGAGCCAAACATGGAAATGCAGAAGTTGCTGAGAGGAAAGGAACAACCACAACTGTGGTTGTTTGCCAATTTTAGATTGTATCCCTTAGAAGGCAGGCCACTGAGGAGATGAATTCTGACTGGTGAAAGATGCCAGGGTTAATGATCCCTAGTTTTGCAGAGCTCAGGGGCAAGAAGAGGAGAGGAAATGAAGAGAGGGCTGAGGACCAGGGTGGTAAACACCAGGAGAAGGTGCCGACTGGATAAGGTAATCCATGTGCTCACCTAGATCAAGAACATCAGATGGCCCTGTGAGAGCTGGCAGAGTGCCTATCTCTGGCCAGACTGGGGCATTAGGACAGGGAGGTTGAGCTGCAGTTCAGCTCTATTGAGAGGCTGACTTGGCTGCATCAACTGGATGTCTTTTCTGTTCTTTTTTTCTTTTAAAATAGCAGCCCATATGCTTATTGCCACCGGCCTCTCCTCCAGAAGTTCACTAGAGGAGTGGGAGCTTGCTGAGTAGATAAAAAGCATATGGTAACTCAAACCTCCACTCCTGGAATTGTCAGTGGGAGAGTGGCCCTGTGGGAAAGACCGAGTGTATGGCAGGTCAGGCTGGGGGTTCCTCCCACATTGTACTAGTCTGCGGTAAGTCCTTCTGAATGCCTCTGGATGAGACAAGAACTCAGTGAACAGTTTCAGGACTCAGACTAGGAGATGATGCCATAGAATAGTCCCTGAGCACCTCTGGAAAGTTGAAGTGGGAGGATGCCCAGTCTGCCAGTCAGCGTCAGGTACCTGGGGAGTAGCGTGAGTGACAGGTAGCTGACAGGACCTGCCAGATGATGAGCAGGTGCCTGAGCAGGTGGTGAAGCCAAGGAGCAGTGTCTCTTTGGAGGTACAGCCTCCTTGGAGAAGATGTTGTCAATAGCCAGTGAAGTAGAAGTTATGCCTAGAGGTGACCCACATGGAGATGCCACCCCAGAAAAACTTTTCTTCACAAATACACAAGAAGCCATGCATATGAATGTTCATTGTAACATTGTTTATAATAGCAAATTAAAAAAAAAATACTTCTCAGTGGTTTGAAAGGATAAAGAATGGTTAATTCATAAGCTGAAACACTAGATAGCAGTTAAAATGAATGAATGACCACTAGGTATGTAACACGGATACATCTCACAAGCTGAATATTGGGTGAAATAAGCAAGCTGCAGAACATATATCCTATGCGATAACACTTATGTACATGTAAAAACACTCAAAAAGGTTACATGTTGTTTATGCACACAAACACTTGTTAAATCTAATAGTGGCCAAATGATGGGCATTGCATTGTATTTTTCTGTGTGCTGGAAATAATTCATAAGGAAAAAAAGAACAAGGGAGAGAGACACACATGTGTGTGCACACACATGTGACAGTGGAATGGGGTTGGGGTAACTGGATCCAGAGCACGGGAGCCAGAGCCCCATGGCTACACTCACCTTATGCGCTGCCTTCCAGGTTAGCTGTGTGCACTGAAAAATTCAGAATGGTAACTGGCAGAGTGCCAGGCCCATGGCTGGCTCAGCGCACTGGTGTCATGGTTCCAGTGTTCTGAACATTTCAGTCTTATGAACCTAGTGCCAAGATTTGGGAGGCTAGCTTTAAAATTGATGAGATGAGCCTGTTTTCTCTAAGTGACCCCACTGGCTGGTGTCTGGAATCACAAAGTAGAGAGGATGGTTTGCTTTCTTGTAAGAGCAAGTTCTGCCAGCATAACTGTCTCTGGCAATGGGGCTGAGACCTCTCTAACATTGGCCCCTCACCCCAGGCCAAATGGGCCCACAGAATGCTGTGGTCAGGGCAGTGTGCAGTGGCCATCCTGGAAAGGACAGAGTCAAGGGCACTACTGGTTCCATAGGCTCCCAGGCTCCCTGAGGTATCTTCATCAAATAGACAAATGAGCAGAACCTGCCAGAGGCATGGAGGAGGCTGAGACGTAGAGGGTGTCCTTTGTTGGGAAGTCCCTTTTTTCAGCAGCCACTTTTGGAAAATAGCAAAGTCAGTGTTAATCTGTCATGCAGCTTGTGAAAGTGAGACCATGTGTGGTGACCAGCATACTATCTTTTGTGAGAGTTATTTGGATTCAGGAAGGAAGTTTGTTGTGACTTCCATCAGTCCTGCAGGGATTCCTGAGAATTTAGCTCTTCTAAGATTTTTGCTATAGATAGTATGAGGAAAAGATGCTAGTTGGAAAACAACTTAGCATTGTGTTGGTGGTTTAATAAAATTTAAGATCCATAAGGGACCTTAGGATTATGTAAGTAAACCTCTCATGTTAATGATGGAATGGAGCTTGACAAAGATGCTTTCCTTAACCAAACTTGAGTTAGAATCCTCTGAGCTCTTTTTACACTAGGCTTCCCAGCTTAGGCATGTTCTCAAGAGTCCAACATTTAACAAGAATCCTTCTAAGTCAGGTTAGCCAGAATCTCCCAACCTCTGTTGCTAATCAAAGTCTTCATCCACCACTATAATCTAGGTAATATCTGATCACCCTGACCTGCATTCAGCAAGAATCTTGTTAGATTAGTTTAGCAAGGAATTACCCTCTCCTTTTAGCAATTTTTCATCCACTGACCTCTCCTCTGACTCTTATCAAAAATTCCCACTTTTCCTTGTTCTATTTGGAGTTGAACCCTATGTCTTTCCCCTACTGCAAAATCCCATCGCAATAGTCCCTCTACATATTGCAGTAGTCCTGAATAAAGTTTACTTCATCATTTCAACCAGTGTCAGAATCATTTTTAACGGCCTTCAAAAAGTGGCTTGTCCAGGGTAACATGTTGAGTGCATTTGAAAATCAGTTCTACAGTCTCGATTTCTAGGCTCCAGCTTCAATGTTCTTTCTCTACACCATGCTGCCTTTATGCCTTCAAGAGTGTAGAATTAAGAAGTAATTAACTCTATAAAATATTTTACTTGGATTAATAAAAATGCAAATGACAGCCTCTAGAGATCGTGGTCTATCTCCACTCTTGCACTGCATAGGATAGTTGCTCAGGGTGATTTGTCATTTAACCTTAATTCTAGTACAAGTGAATTACAGACACTTCCCTAGGACAGAACTTGCTAGACTGTACCGTCTGCACTATTGTGCTAGCATCGAAAGCATCAAGCGTGTTTTCTAGGCATTGTTTGCTGTGTGTTGAATTACCACTAGACATCAGTAGTTGGTTAAAAACTTGTGAGTAGGTTTGGACAAGCTCATTTATCCATTCATTCTTACAAGTAAAGACAAATTAAAACAATACAAAAACTAATACTTTCGGCACTTGCTTTGTACCTGACATGGTGCAAGACACTGGAGCTGTTATAAAAAATGGTTCTTGTCTTCAAGGAGTTACAGCCAAGGAAGAGATCCCAGAATAAGGACAGTATAGCCAAACCAACAGGATAAATGCTTAAATAGAAATGCGTACAAGATAGTACGGGACCACAAATGAGATTGTGATTAATTCCCCCCACGAAAGCTGGAAAAGGATGATGTTGGAGTTAGATGTTGAGGGTTGGAGGAAAATTTGCCAAGTAGAGGAAACAGGGATGGATAGTTCAGACAAGGAGATGATGCATACAGAAGCGGAGGGCAGTGAGAATGTGGGACATGCTCAGGGAAGTTTAGCGAGGCTGGAGAGAAAGGGCCAGAGGAGCAAGTGGCTCAGAATGGGTCCAGAAAGGGAGGTTGAAGCCAGATTTTACAAGACTTAGCTTGGAAGATTCAGCTTGACTGTGTGCAATGGGCAATTACTACCAAGGTGCGAGGTGGACAGATCTGGGGTAGAAAGATAGCCTGGTAACAGCATGGAGGATGAGTGGGGGAGGGAGAAGACTCAAGAAGAGCATAAAATTGGGGGGTTGTTGCAAACATGATGATGTATGAGCCACAGCATTGGTGTGACGATGGAAAGGATACCAGGGATCTAAGTTATTTAGGAAATAGAATCATTAAGACTTGAAGAGTGATCTGGGTTGTAGAGAGAAAGGCAAGGAGAAAGATTGGTAGTGATTCCCAGAGCTTCTGTGCCTGCAGTAGACAAAAGTCAGAGAATAAGAAGTCAGCTTTTGGGGGACTGATGATTAAAGTTAGCATAACCGATTACCATGTGGAGCCAGTAGCCTAGAGAGGGTTTGAAATATTGACATTCGTTTATTCAGTAAACATGCTGAGTGTGCATAATGTGTAAAACTTTGTCCTGTATATTTTGGAGAAAGGAGAAATGAATGAATGCCTCTTTACTTTGGTTTATTTTTTAACATTTTAGTGTACCTGCATTCTGTTTTAGTATACCTGCATTCTGTTAGGAGGTTTCCCATGTCTTATATTTTTGTAACCTCACGAATGCCTTGTGAGACTAAATTATCCCCATTTTTTTTTTTTTTTTTTTTTTTTTTGAGACAGAGTCTTGCTCTGTCACTTAGGCTGGAATGCAGTGGCACAATCTTGGCTCACTGCAACCTCTGCCTCCTGGGTTCAAGCGATTCTTCTGCCTTAGCCTCCCTGAGCTGGGACTACAGGTGCCCACCACCATGCCTGGCTAATTTTTGTATTTTTAGTACAGATGGGATTTCACCATCTTGGCCAGGCTAGTCTCAAACTCCTGACCACAGGTGATCCACCCACCTTGGCCTCCCAAAGTGCTAGGATTACAGGTGTGAGCCACCACACCCGGAATCTTCATTCCTCAGATAAGGAACCTGAGGCTCCAGCGGGGTAAATAACTTGTGCATGGTCATGTAACCAGAGAGCTCTGGATGTAGGAATGAAATAGTGATTTTGCTACACCCAAAGTTCATGTTCTTTCCTCTTATGAAGGAAGTTTTATGATGTCCCTTAATTCTTTGAGGAGCTTACATTGTGGTTGGGGAAACAGAAAAGAAATCAATCATGCCACTATTGAAAAGTTAGAAAAGAGACATGTACAGTGTGCCTTGGGTGCCTAAGGATGGAGAAATTTGTTCTGGTGCAGAAAAGAGATGAGCAGTGATTGGGAGGAGGGCTAGAGAAGCTTTTACAGAGGAGGTGCAGGTGGGTGTTTACACTGGGCCCAGGGACCAGGAATCTGCCAGCTTGGATGAGGGTGGGGATGACTCTTAATGGTCCTCACATTGGGAAGGAGGTTGAGGTGGGAGAATGGCTTAAGCCCGGGAATTTGAGGCACAAGCCATCAGACTGATGTGATGCTATGATTGTGCCACTACACTCCATCCAGGCTGGGCAACAGAGTGAGAACCTGTCTCAAAAAAAAGACAAAGGTTATATAGTTTTAAGTACTAAGCTTCTGAAGCTAAGTTGTTGGCCGAGGAAGCACTGATTAGCATTAGAAGGTGGATAAAGGCTCAAAGCAAAGGCTGGAGCTGGTGGTTACTAGGGCATCAAATGCCAGTTCAAAGCAAGGCTCAGAGCCAGAGTTGGGAACTGAGATTGTGGCGGATTTCAGGCCCTTACAAGGTCAGTTGACTACAGAGAAAATGCATTGACCTCTGTGTCCTTCTAAAGCTTGAGTTGGAGAAGTTTTGTAAGTCTAGCCAAGGATAGTGATGACGGGAAGAGGAGGTGAGAAATGATGATACAAATGGTGGAAAAAGGGAGGGAGGTCTCTGTGGGGTAGGTTTTGGGGGCAGGTGAACAGTATGGCAGGGAGGTCAACTAATTTAATCTCACTGTTTGGCACCCTGTCTCCCTCCTCCACCATGGAAGGCAGGATGGAAAGAAAGGAACCTCTACTTCTGGTTTTGGCATCAGTTGGTGTGCTGGAGAGGAGGAGCAGGTAGCCACCGGGATCACTGGAATGATGAACCCCTCCCCTGTAAGCAGCCCAGTGCCACAGGCTTTTCACCCTGAACACACCCACATCGTTGTCCCCATGTAAAGCATCCAACCGTCTGCCTGGTGTGGTCTCATTTAGCCATTGGACCCCGTAAGTTCTCTGAGGTTATGAGGTTCTAGGGACCTCCAAGAGTCCCTTGTTTCAGGCTCAATGGAGTGAGTATGAAGTTGGTTGTACCATGGTGACCTCAGGAGACAGCCTGGCCACTCTCCCATGGCCTCCACACACAACTCCCATACAGAGGGTCTGCTGGTGGGAACTTGTGTGCTTCCACAGCTCCACACAGAGCCAGGGTGGGCAGGGGGCGGGGCTGAGCAGCATGGGAGTCAGGTAGTCTCCAGCAGCTCCTTTCACCAAACAGTTTCACAAAGGGCAAAAAGTAGGTCTCTGAGAAAGGCTGGGAGCAAAGGGGAGCACGCTTAGGTAGTAAGCAGATGCATTAGCCTAATTGCTCTTCTAAAATTAATGGGGCTTTTTATCTCTGAAGAACACTTTTAAGCACTCATGTGATTTTGGAAGAAAGGTGCTGGTCGGTCGGGGGAGAGCCTGGCTTCCCTTTAGACATAGCTGCCTATTGATAAAACGATCTCTCCCTTTCTGTTTTCTCTTTTACCTGCAGGTCGACAGATTATGGCACCACCTATGAAAAGCTGAATGACAAAGTGGGTTTGAAGACTGTCCTCAGTTACCTCTATGTCAATCCCACCAACAAAAGGAAGGTAAGAGGCTGGGTCAGTAGGTCCTGAGCACTCCTGCTGGGTCACTGTGCTCATTAGGGCCAGAGGTTAAGGAAAAACTCAGTAGTCATGGAATCACTTACAGAGGCCTGATTTATATGCCGGGAACTTCATAAACGCTGTTTGTAATTCTAACAATAGCCTTGATAGTAATAATAATAATAGTGACAGCAGCAGTGATAGTAACGCCACCAGTAAAACTATGTACCTATGTCTCATCTCACTTATCCTCACAATGAATCTATGGGATAGAAACTCTTATGGTCCCCATTTTGCAAGAGAAGCTCAGAGAGATGAAGTAACTTTCTACCCTGCGTCAGATGGTGGTAACACATCTAGAATGTAAGCATGGGTTTGCTCAACTTTAGAGTTGAGTCTTTCTACAGCCTTCCTCTTGCTGGTACATTTTTTGAGAACCCCTTATTCCCAGGAGATTGTTTCTGCCACATGAACAAAAGGCTGATCCTGGCTTCTTCAACTTGATCCTGAGCTGCTTCTGAGGCAGAGGGCAGACCAGGCTCCTCTGGCACCTCTGCTTCTCTGTTTTCCTCTTGATTTAGCAGCCAGGATGAAATCATATAAGGTCAGACCTTGGCCATGGAAATCTACTGGGAGTAGGAGTCCTGGATTCTATGGAACAATGAGCAGTTTTAGAAAACAAATACTGCACCGTACATTATCTTTGGGGAGATGTGCTCTTTCTCCAGCTAAGAAAGCACTGTTATTTAGAAACTTAGGAAGACATGATTCAAATACATGTACCAAAATGACCACATTAAAGGTCATTTTAATATTTCTAAAAGCTAAAAAAAAAAAAAAAAAAAATGGCACCACCAAGCTCTTCTCTTACAATCTGATTTACATTTCTCCATCTTGCCAGTGCTTTCTTCCTCAAGGTAAGCTCAGGAGCGAGCTTCAAACCATTGTGTGGATGTCTCTGATCTCTAATATGGTAGAGTCCAAACTGTGGCTGAGAATTGTGACTGTTTATGCTGCTCAGAGCAGAGCAGCTTTGACTTGAGCCCTTAGCAGCATAATATGCATCCATAGACTTTCTCCTCACCTCCACCTCCGGTACCCCTAAGTACACCCAGCAAAGGGAGGAAGCAGAATTGTTGGCTTCTGGTTCAGCATTGGTGATAGATAGCCAAAGGATCCAGTTAGCTGTAGGGGACTCTCAGGCCCTAGACTGTGCCCACTAGCCAAGTGCCAAAGCTTTGATCATCAGGCTGGCTGTTTAAGCACCTGCTATTGATTTTATTTGAGTAGTTTCTTTTCGCTTTGTCCCAAACCTTTGTCATTTTCACATTTTTCAGTATCGTTATTTAAATTATTGGATTTTTAGAGCTAGAAGAAAGCACAGATTTCACCTAGATGAGTGGTTATTAATAGTTTCTTTTATTTGTTTATTTTAAATTAACATAATATTATATGTATTTATACTGTACAACATAATGTTTTGAAGTACATATGCGTTGTGGAATGGTTAAATCTAGCTAATTAACAAATGCAATAACTCAGTTACTTTGTGGTGAGAACACTTAATATCTACTCTCTTATCATTTTTCAAGAAAACAATATATTGCCATTAACTATAGTCATCATGCTCTACAATAGATATCTTGAACTTATTCCTCCTATATAACTGTAATTATGTATTTTTTTTACCAGTGTCTCCCAAACATGCCTCCCCTTTAACCATTCAACGCCTGTTAACCACCATTCTAATATCTAATTCTGAGATTAACTCTTTTAGATTCCACATATACGTGAGATCAAATGGTATTTGTCTGTCTGTGTCTGGCTTATTTAACTTAGCATAATGTCTTCAGGTTCATCCATGTTGTCACAAAAGATAAGATTTCCCTTTTTATGGCTGAATAGTATTTTATTTTGTCTATGTACCAACTTTTCTTCATTCATCCATTGATAGACATTTAGGTTGATCTTATATCATGGCTATTGCGAGTAGTGCTGCAAAAAACATGAGAGTGCAGAAATCTCTTGGACTTACTGGTTTCATTTTCTTTGGATGTATACCCAGTAGTCGAATTGCTTGTTCATATGGTAGCTCTATTTTTAAGTTTTGAGGAACTCCATACTGTTTTCTATAATAGCAGTACTAATTTACATTCCCACCAACAGTGTGCCTAACAGTTTTTGAACTGCAAGTCTTTTACACATGTGATTAAAGTTCTAGGCGGCCTCTTTAGAAATATGTCTATGCCACAAAAATTTTCATACATTTTGAGGACTTTGTGAACACCTCAGATCCCACTCATGAACCCAAGATGTCCATGGAGTCTCGGTTAGAAATCATTTATCCATGCCAACAACCTCATTTTACAGATGAGAAAATTGAAGCCAAAAAAGCTCACATAGCCAGATAGAAAAAGGAGTCAGGATTAGAACCCAGGACTCTTGATTGTCAGGCCAGATTTATTTGCATCAGGTCATCTTTTGCACCTTTTCTTCTTCTTCTTTTTTTTTTTTTTTTTTTTGAGACGGGGTCTCGCTCTGTCGCCCAGGCTGGAGTGCAGTGGCCGGATCTCGGCTCACTGCAAGCTCCGCCTCCCGGGGTTACGCCATTCTCCTGCCTCAGCCTCCCGAGTAGCTGGGACTACAGGCGCCCGCCACCTCGCCTGGCTATTTTTTTTGTTTTGTATTTTTTAGTGGAGACGGGGTTTCACCGTGTTAGCCAGGATGGTCTCGATCTCCTGACCTCGTGATCCGCCCGTCTCGGCCTCCCAAAGTGCTGGGATTACAGGCTTGAGCCACCGCGCCCGGCCGCACCTTTTCTTCTTATACAGTGATAGCGTAGGGGTTCAAAATTGCTTTATGATCTTGAATTAAAGCTTAATGCTATGTCCTTGATGGGCACATGATGAATTGACTGAATTAAGCCAGCAGTGATGGTTTTCAGTTCTTCTCCTGCCCTTCTCCCTTCTTGAGAAGGAAGCAGAGGCCCACAGAGGACAACTGCCCCACCCATGCAACTCAGCAGATTAGGGGCAGCCTTGTCAGTTGGTCTGATGACTCCTAGTTTAGTGCTCCTGCCATCCCACACAAGTGGCTTGAGCATATTGGATCTCAGTGGGCGTATGCACTTTGGGCGAAGCAAGAACTGGATATTTGGCACATGAAAAGTGCCCTGCAGCACTGATCACTGTCTTGTATCTGGGCCACAACAGAATTAATCGTATTTTCATGTAGATGATAGATAGACCATTTTTGTGAGGATTTTCCTAAATGGCTCATAAAGGTTTGTACCTGTTTGTATCTGTTTTGGAATTCATCTGTCATGTATGTTTCCTCTTAGAAAATATCATAACGATGTTTCCTTTTGTCTTTTGCTGTTTTTTTTCTACTCCTGACAGTCTGAACTCTCCTTAGTGCAACTAAGAAGTTCTTAGAAGTGATGGAGACAAGGGATGGATTAAGGCAGATTCTGTGGGTAGGAAGGAACATAGAGTTGGGATTTGGCTGTCACTGGCACGGGAATACCACCTCCATTTATCCTTCCCCATGGTGACATTCAGGCAGTGGGCTCAGGAGCCATTTCTCACAGAAACTATTACTCAATAAACAGAAGTCAGGCCTGTTTTGTTGTCTGGCCTGAGAAACATCACCAAAGTATAGTTAACTCCCATCTAGGAGGCACTGCCACCCAGAAAGTTAAACACACCGACATTTTCTTCACTCAGATTGGGGAAAAGTGAGCAGCAAGCCAATGGCATGGATTTATTTTTTTAGAGAATAGCAATAGAAATTAATGTTCATAGCCAGGCACGGTGGCTCATGCCTGTAATCCCAGCACTTTGGGAGACTGAGGTGGGTGGATCACCTGAGATCGGGAGTTCAAGACCAGCCTGACCAACATGGAGAAACCCCGTCTCTACTAAAAATACAAAATTAGCCAGGCGTGGTAGTACATGCTGTAATCCCAGCTACTCAGGAGGCTGAGGCAGGAGAATTGCTTGAACCCGGGAGGCAGAGATTGCGGTGAGCAGAGGTCGTGCCACTGCACTCCAGCCTGGGCAACAAGGGTGAAACTCCGTCTCAATAAAAAAAAAAAAAAAAGAAATTAATGAATGTTCATAAGGGTCCTATATGATCTGAAGTGCTTTCTGAATCATCTAAGAAAAAGTGAAATTGGATTCATTTTCATTTTACTAAGTGGTATGTATTGTATTCTGAGCCTCTTGATGTTGACAGTGCACACGTAGTCTACATTCTGACTTTCTCATAACCAGTATATTCAGCTTAGTAGAAATCCCCCATCTCCAGCCACTTAGGCAAAATGACAATTTGATATAAATAAAAATGCTCTTATTTGTTTCTTTATTAGTCTAGAGCTCTGGAACCTTGTAACTTTGCAACTTTGTTTTTAAGTTTCCTTATTTATGTCTTCAAGTTTAAACTTATGGTCATATGGATACTCATCTCAGCTTGTGTTAGGCAAGATGGTTTGGATTTGGTTAGTACCCAAATTATCTGTAGCAACCCATTTCATCAGTCAGCCAATGGCAGTAGTCTCTGGCGAATTTTTGAGTTCATCTTGTAGAAGCACTTGCTTTTCACCTAATGAGTTATTTATTTAACAGATGGCTGCTGCTTTCCTTGGAGGCTGTGAATACATCAAATAAGATCTGTTGCCACTGGCAAAACAGTAAATTGAGCTTGTATTTATATAGTTGCTCCCAAAGCTAATTGTTGATTTTTTAAACAGTTTTGAACAACATAAAATTATCCAAATACAGATAGTTAATAAAGCCTTAAGTTGGAAGGAAGCAGAGGTGTTAACCTGTGTATAGTTTCATTCTACCAGTAATCATCCCAGTTAGCACTAACTGAGCAGCTACTATCCTAAACTCCCTTTTAAGAGTTTTAGCCACATGATCTCTAATCCTCCCAGCCACTTTGAAAGTAGGCAGGGTAAGAAAATAGACTCTGATAAATTACCCCAAGACTATATTGCTATAAATGGTAGATCTACAGCAGCTTTCCCAATGGGTTTATTTTGGGGACAAATTAGTCATTCAGCAATTCTGGGCTTCCTGGAGGTAGTTGGGATTTAGACTGGGAGTACTGTCTTTCTCACAAGCTGTGAGCAGGGTATAATCATTTCATCTAGCAGGTTTTATAATTCCCTGTCTAAATGAGAGTATTGATATGAAATGCATGAAGCTGCTTCAGTTGAAGTTGTCCTAGACTGCTGTTCTATGGCATGGTGGCATCAGCATTATTTTTATGACCTTGACCCACTCTGACTATTTGATGTGAATTTTGTATACCCAGTTGTTTGCCTTTCTCCGGCCATTGGCCAATTAACTCATTGCCTGGGTTTGAGCCCAACTTCCTTATGGGAGCCCAGCATTGCTGAATGTATCTGAGCCTGGTACCTGAAGATGAGGAATGGTATATTAGCTCTGGAAGCAGGAGAGTGTACGGTTTGCCTCCCGGAGGAGTGGCTCCATTATGGTGTGGCTAGTGAGCTCTAGCACCAGCTTCTCCTTCCCCTTGCAGGAGATAAACATCCCTGGGTTCCCAGAACTCGTTACTGTCAGTTGATTCTTGTCCTCAGGCCCATGCAGAATGGCAAGTGTCAAGGTCAAGTTTGCTGTGCTTTGTAAAAACAGGCTGAAGGCTTTGTGCCTTAACCAGAGAGGAACCTGACTCTCATGGGTGAGCTTATTTGAGAATGAATCTTTGAGTGGACAGGAAAATGCAGGCATGTTATTGTCTAATTGGCTCCAAAGTGACTGCTACCTGCAACTTTGGAGACAGTGTATTGGAAATGGCAGAGAGTGCGCACTGGTCTAACAGCCAGAGAATGTGACCAAATTACTACAATTAGAGCTACATCTCTCTCTCTCTCTCTCTCTCTCTCTCTCTCTCTCTCTCTCTCTCTCTCTCTGTGTGTGTGTGTGATTGTGTGTGATGAAAACTATAAGGTCTGACAACAGTATAGGCTAATGAGTTCTTTCTATTGAGCTTCTAATAAGTTCTAGGCACTGGGCTAAGCTCCTTACTACATTTTATTCTAAGTTTTACTGTTAATTTCCTGAGCTTGGTAGTTTTATCCCCATTTGACAGACGAAGAAACTGAGGCCCAAGCAGATAGACACTTAATTTTGGAAAATAGCTAATAAGAGGGGGTCCAGGATTCCTGTTCACCTCTATCTGCCCGCAGGGTTGGTGCCACTGCCACAGGTATAGAGACCAGGCGAGTTGTAGTCATCACTCTGTTAGTGGTAACGCTGTTGCCTGGGGTTTTCTGTTCATTAGTGTTAGAGGATTAGCAGTTTCTTGAAGGAGGAGGGGAGCATTACATCCTGCATTCCTAACTGATTTACCAGTGAGAAGGATAATTACTTCCAGGCTACCCTGCAGAAATATAGTGGGAATTACCAGTGAGATTCTTACACTGAGCAAGCTGCTTTTGTCAAGCTGTTCAAGAGGCACCGCGTGTGTGGTTCGGAGGCTGGTTATGCCAGTGTCGCTCTCTGGATACAGCACATAACCCTGAGCTATCTTTAAAACCCTGGAAAACCTTTAACCAAAACATAGCACAGAATGTTAAAATACCAAACTCCCAAGATAGTTGGAGGGTCAGGGAAAGTAAGTGGCAGGGTAACACACTTTCAGTCCACAAATATTAAAGTCTCTTACACTAAAGTAAGGCCAAAAAGGTGGGAAGGTAATTTTAGGCTGTTGAGCAATCTTTTTAAAATGTCTACCTCTGAGCAAAGTATGTTGTGAGGGAGGGAGTTTCCTGCTTTCAGAAATGTGCAATTTACTTGGGCAGACAAGATGCACCCAAGAAAATGACTGCCTGCATAGACCTGGGTCTCAAATTCTGATGCATGCAGGGTCCCGAAGATAATGGCAAGGAAGATGTGGGCCCGGTAGAGACTTGGAAGCCCTTCTGTAAGGGCTTCCCTTCACCATTAGGTTCCAAATGACTGTTGTCATGTGAAAATGAGAGCCTAGCATAGCCAGTTATTGTTAACATCCTTGCTATTATGTTCTGAGTTTTAAAGAGATTTTTCTTTTCTTTTCTTTTCTTTTTTTGAGACAGAGTCTTGCTCTGTTGCCCGGGCTGGAGTGCAGTGGCGCAATCTCAGCTCACTGCAAGCTCTGCCTCCCAGGTTCATGCCATTCTCCTGCTTCAGCCTCCCAAGTAGCTGGGACTACAGGTGCCCGCCACCATACCCGGCTAATTTTTTTGTATTTTTTAGTAGAGATGGGGTTTCACTGTGTTAGCCAGGATGGTCTCGATCTCCTGACCTCATGATTCACCTGCCTCAGCCTCCCAAAGTGCTGGGATTACAGGTGTGAGCCACCGCGCCAGGCCTTAAAGAGATTTTTCTATATAGATTTTAATAAGAAATGTCTGTGTTTTGAACTATTTAGGAGGTGGAGTTCAGGGCTTGGGGGCTAACAGGTTGTACCAAATCTAATATTATCCCTGTTACCAGTTGGCAGCATGTGGCATATTCGGAGTGGTAGCTAAGTCTACAGGTGAAAAGTTGGTGTTGCAAAGTGGTCTTTAGAGTCACAGGAGAACACTTTGTGGACTCTTGCTGGGGACCTGCACTGATACCCTTATTTGTGTGAGAGATAGTCAAGTGTGGCTTACAGAGATTTCCCTTTGACTCAAAGGAAGCACATGGTTGATCCTTCAGTGCAAAGGGACTTTTTGTGTCGTTGTAAGGTAAGACCACTAGAGTAGGGGTAGGAGGCAGATGACTGCTTTCTGCTCCTGGTTTTGCCCCTGAGTAACTCAGTGTCTTTATATAGGCCACTCCCCTCCCAGGGCCTTCATTTCTCTATTTGTATAATGGCAAGTTTACATTCTATGCTTTTTGAAGCCCCTTCCAGCTCAGGTCATCTGGATGGCCACCATTTAGACAGTGTTTCTCAGAGGGCTTTGCGGTACCATGTGATGATTCATGGATTCTGTAGCTCATTGGACAACCTATTGGGAAGTCCTCAGAAAGTGTAATCCTCATAGCTCTTAGTTCTATGACTACATGTTGGCTGGCCAAGCCCTGTTACCCAGGCTATCTTTTCTGAAGTTACAGTTCCTTGGTCAAAAGGTGGGTCCCTGAAACACACTGGCTCTGCTGGTAGAGGTCAGAGCAGCAGCACTACTTGCTGGCACAATTGAGGGGTTCTGTCAGCATGAACCAATGCAACTTCATAGGAGCATCATAGTCGTTACCCAGGGACACTCAACCCTCCTCCCGCAGGCAAGAGAGTTAGAGATGCTGCCTGGACCTGTTCTAGTAACCTAGAATAGAGGACACCAAATGTTGCAATAGGGAGTGGGAAGTTAGCTCTGCTGTACCACACTCCCTCATGTCCGTTGACTTAATGATGCATCAACCAGACGTCTCTCCTCTGTGAGCCTTTCTTTTTCTCTTCATAAAATGCTCATAATAACCCGTCTGTTAAGGAGCAAAGAAGTCTCTGTTAGTGGTAGTATCTGCTTCTGTTCATAAAGTGTCTATGATAATAATGACAATGACAAATAACAATAATACAAGAAGGAGCTAGAGTTTTTTGAGAGTTTGCTGTGTGCTAAAAATTATCCTAAATGCTTTGCATGAATTAACTCATTTAATACTTCAACAGCAACTGTATGATGTTGGCACTATCATCATGCAATTTACAGATGATGGACGTTTGGCACTGAGATGTTAGCAGTTTGCTCAGATTTGTTGCTGATGGTCATGTGTCTTGGTCTAATGTGCTCATTTAACTCATTTCTGCTCATATTTAATTCTTAGACTCACTGCATATTGGAGTTTAAAGGGCTCTCAGAGACTGTATAGACCCTCACTGAACAGAAGAGGCCACTCAGGGACTTGTCTGAGGTCATAGAGTCACTTGCCTCAGAGCTGGGGCTGGAGCAGTTTACTGACTCCTAGTCTAGTATTCTCTGCCAAACCCATAAGGCTGGTGACAGCTGGAGAACTCTGATCTGATAGAGAACCTCGACTGGGAATAAGGTGAGCACAAATATGAAGTGGTAGGAAGATAGCATTCCACATCGGTCCTGCTGAATGTCAGTGGTGGATCTACGGTTTACAGAGATATCTACAGCCTCTCAGTACTCCACTCTCAAAGCCCAAAGGGCATTGCAGCTGGAATCTCATTTCAAATGAACCTGGGTGGGAAACAAAGCCTTGCATTAAGAACTGGCCAGAATGGTTGAGCAGCATGACAAAGGCCAAATGGTTTGATAAAGAAACAAGAGGCTGGGTCCTTGGGAGATGAGCTATCTGGGAAAAGAATCAGGATTTCTGTTTTAAGCCTTTCTGTTAACTAGCTGTATGGCACTGGGAAGTCATTTAAATTCTCTGATCCTCACCTTCTCAATTTGTAAAATGGGGATAAAAGATCACTTACCTGTCCCCTCCTTTTAGAAGTATAACTAGCATGTTAGATATACTTGGGTGGGAGGGTCGTTAGCATTTTTTTATGAATTGTTCTTAATGCCGTCCACTAGCAAAATGCTATTTTGCTGCCTGGTCAGCAAAATGCTTTAATTTTTTTTTTTTTTAATTACTTTAAGTTCTGGGATATATGTGCAGAGCGTGCAGGTTTTTTATATAGGTGTACGTGTGCCATGGTGATTTGCTGTACCTATCAACTCGTCATCTAGGTTTTAAGCCCTGGATGCATTAGATATTTGTCCTAATGCTCTCCCTCCCCTTGCCCTCACCCCGTGACAGGCCCTGGTGTGTGATGTTCCCCTCCCTGTGTCCATGTGTTCTCATTGGTCAACTCCCACTATGAGTGAGAACATGTGATGTTTGGTTTTCTGTTCCTGTGTTAGTTTGCTGAGAATGATGGTTTCCAGCTTCATCCATGTCCCTGCAAAGAACATGAACTCAAAATGCTTTAATTTTTAACTGTGGAACACATGACTCGGTTGAGTCTTTTCTTCTTTTTTAAGAAAAGTAAATGCTGAATTGGGAAAATTAACATAGGCATATTGCCTTATGTTAGAATGACCAGGTTAGACCACTTAATTTTTTTTTGTCCAAGGCAAACATATAAGGAGTATGCACTACCAGAATAACTCCCCCTGGCGGCAGAAACCATGCTCCAAGCCCATCTGAGGTGCTGATTGCTTTTCGCCACTTTTCAATGGGCATTGCCCTGGTAGTGTGAATCCCATCAATTCAGCGGATGAGTGGGGAAATGATATTTTCCCCCAAATCTTTAGGCAAAAGTAGGTTTTTGTTTGTTTGGGACTTTTGGGTTTCTTTTCTTCTTTTGGTTTTCACTTTTAAATCTTAAATGTTATTATTGAAGGCTACAGGTATGGCAGGCAATGAGCAGGTGAAGAACCAATGGAAAAATGTCCCTAAACTGACATGTTAGCTGATAGGCTTCTGAATGCATTGCTGTGGTCCACAGAGAAGGCTGGAGAAGGTAGCAAGGAGATGCTATATCAGTTACTACAGCCTTAAAACGAAGTTGGTGTTTCTTTGGACTTTCAAATTGCTCCTATGCAGTTTATTTTATTTTTGTTTAATCACGTAAGAGAGCTTTTCCATGGCAAAAATAAAGAACATATCTAGGAGAAAGTGAGAGTTGTGATTTTGTTTGAAAGAAACAAGCTACAGAAACGGGAAGATTGTTACTACTGGGATGGAGCTGGCATCAAGATTGCAGACTGGAATCCAGGGTCCTGCTGCCTGGCTGTGCCTTCAGTGCTGACCACAGTAGCTCCTGGGCCTCCCCTCCTGAGCTCTGAGCTGCCGGCTTTCAGGCTTCCTTGGAGAGGATGCAGCTCCTAGAGGCTTGGATTTTTAAAGAGCCTCATGTCCTGCCTTATCCAGGAGGCATGCTGCCACTTTCTCTTTCCCCATCTTCTTCCTTGTGTCTTAAAACCAGACTTGCTGACTGCCTGAGAAAGATTGATTATTCTGCTGGTGGAGAGAAATAGTCCCACTCTTGTTAATTCACAGCCACCTCATTTTTTCCTGCCTCATAAATTAACGTAGTTACCAAGTGGCTAGAGCAGTGTTTCGGAGATGGGTTTAGGGGAAAATGTATGAAAGGAAGAGGTGAAAAAAAGGAAAAGAACAAAACGTGAACCAAACCTCCCTCATTTACTAATTCCAAGTCCAAGCGTTTTTCTTCTTGGTGTATCCAGAAATAGAACCAGGAAAGACCCATTGTACCCCAAAAGGGAAAGTATCAGACCCCATTAGGGCCAAGAAAGCAGAAAGGAGAATCAATGAGGGGACAGACACTGGTCTAGGAGTTTCCATCTGCCTTTGCAAGTGTGCCCAGCGATGGAATGGCTGGGAGTGTGCTTGCATTCAAACTCATCACTTAAAGGAAAAAGAATCTAGAGTAATTCTTGGAAATTCAGTCTTAAGTCACAAAGTCCCTTTCTCAGCAAATATATGTATATGGTTCTTTGTATAAATTACTGCAGTGTGCTCTGGCCAAGAATTTATTTAAAGGCTCATTAAAATGATTACTAGTTTTTTCTTTTGCATTTTATTTGAAAATGGGAAGAATATAAACCTGTAGCCTGGCTTTTCTCCAAAGTGCCCTTTAGGGTTTGCATCGAATATATCACAATTTTTTTTAAAAAAATAAAGATAATAATGATTTACAGTAAGATTATCCAGACATTTTAGAGGGATAATAAAATTCATCACTTACTGTACTTTTAGGTGCTTATGTTTGCTCAATATCTTTTAAATTTTATTTCTGTTGTTGAAGTTTTTAGGTGTCTATGTGTATATGTGCATCTAGGTATGTATAAAACATTTTTTTTTCACAAACTATTATGAAAACTTGAGAGTTAAGAAATATGAAAAAATGTTTGTTCCTCTTCTGTGTGAACTCTGATTTGGGCTGAACCAAGGATTTAAGGAAGCTTATATTCCTGGATGGCCACATACAATGCTGGTTCCATTTCACTGCCTGGCTCATTTAACCATCATAGTTGCTCAATAAAGCCTCTGAGAAGGAATTCCATTCGAGGTTAAATGGCAGCCAAGGACACATGGTAATTGTTAAGGCAGAGCCAGTAATAGGAGCAGGAAAATCAAGGGTGCAACCCAAAGGAGAGGTCATTGATCTGTATTGGAACATTGATGGGGGCTTCTAAACCAGGCCTGAAGGACCAGTGGAGATCATGGGAGTTTTATACTTTGAAAGCCTTTAAAAAGAAGACAGCGAGCTGGGTGTGGTGGCTCACACCTGTAATCGCAGCACTTTGGGAGGCCGAGGCAGGTGGATCACCTGAGATAAGGAGTTCAAGACTAGTTTGGCCAACATGATGAAACCAAGTCTCTACTAAAAATACAAAAATTAGCTAGTTGTGGTGGCGGGTGTCTATAATCCCAACTACTCGGAAGGCTGAGACAGGAGAATTGCTTGAACCCGGGAGGTGGAGGTTGTGGTAAGCTGAGATCGTACCATTGCACTCCAGCCTGGGTGACAGAGCAAGACTCCATCTCAAAAGAAAAAAAAAGGTCTAGAAGAGTGAATGCAGCACCAAGCTTGAAGAAAGATGTCATTCTATAGCATAATCAAAGCTGGTAAAATGTAGAGGCAAAAATCAGGCAGAATTTGGAATACAATTTGGGATTTGGAAAAGGAGGAAAAGGAAAGGGCAATGTGACAAGGTAACGAGGGTATAGAGGTTTTAAGCATGTGGGTTTTAGCAGTTTCAAGTTAGGAGAGAGAATAGGGTACAATTAGATATTATAGACTCCCAAAGCCCAGGGATGGAGTTAGGACTCAGGGCAGAAGGACATGGGGAGCCACAGCAGACTTCTGAACAGGGGCTTGACAGCATGAGACCTGTGTCTCAGGAAGGCTGGTGACCAGCCTCTCAGACTGATGAGATGCCTATGTTAAGCATCCCACTCTGTCCTCTCTTCTCGCATGCCCTGCCCTCACTAGACCTTCTGGGTGTGTTTTCTGAACATCACAAGCAAGAGCAAATTTAGCAAAGTGTTTGGGAAGGCAGGGTGATGTATTCTTCCTAATGTTCCAATACACAGCCATATAGCAAATGGATCTCGCTGCCCCTGAGGTAGAGATATCTGTAACAAATACAATCACCACCACTGGTGAAAGAAATGACTCACTTTTTTTTTCTTCCTTGGTGAGCTCAACCAAGCAGAGAGATTGCTACCTGCATGCATGCCTCCTTGCCCCCAGTTTATACCCCCATTACCAGCCCAAGGTCAGAATGACAGACCTCAGCACTTGGTACACACTATGTTGGTGAGCGTGTCCGGGCAATGAGGGGCAACTGTCCTGGGATCCTTGGGTCCGCCAGATGGCTCAGGAGCGGGTTTGAAGCCAGCAAGTCTCTGGCCCCCCATGTTGGAGTCTGAGCTGGCAGGGAAGTCTGAGACATTGGCCTCAGTGACAAATGAAGGCCTCGGTCAGTGCTGCAGTCCTATGTCGAGGGCCTCCTGAGAGCAGATGCGGACAGTCAGTCCTGTCATCCCACAGCATGAATCTAACTCTGAGAAATGGCTTGGGCTGTCTTATGATGACCAAACAGAGGAAAGAAATGAACCAGAGAGGATAGAAGTGTGAGAAATGCACGTGATTATCTCCTTGGCAGGGCTGCCAGAGGAAGGAAAAGTGGTAGTCAGTTTAGAGCTCCTTAATTATTGCTGGCTTCCCCCTAGGGCCCAGCGAGGCAGTATGATGTGCAGGAAAGAGCGTGTAGCTCATGCTTGAGTTGCCATGTGACCTTGAATGTATTATTTAACTTCTCTAAGCCTTAATTTTTAAATCTGTAAATGGGGCTCACAATAGTATTTTATAAAATGAAACAGCTTTAATACTTAAATAGCTTAATGTATGTAGAGTACCTGGCAGAGAGTAGGTATGACTTTCTTTTCCCTAGTTAAATGAACCTCTCTTCGGCTTTCTCCCCTGCTCAGTGACGTCTTCCTGTTCCCAGGCACTCAATATCGATGTAGCTGGCTTTTCTATTCTGGGAGTAGGAATCTATACTTCTTTATATCAGCATTAGACAAAGTTCTTTCAACTTCCAAAATGAAAACAATTACACCCCCCCCCTCCTGCATCCCTCCTGTTTCATCCTTTATTTACCCATCTGCCTGTGTGCTCTGTAGCAGGCAGGGCTCAGTGGCCCTGGGCTTCAGGCTTATCCCAGCACTGAGTTATTCCCAAAGGTTCCAAGCCTTAGACAGCCCTCAGCAACAGGCCAGCCCCATTGTCTGTGGGCTTCAAGCTGGCCCCTGGGGACACAGGCTTTAAGCCTATCCCAACTGACTCAATCAACAGGTCCACCCACGTGGATTCAGGCTACAGGCCTGCCAGCCTAAGGAATCCAAAGGCAAGCCCACCCCTGAACCATGCTAACCAGTCTGCCCAGAATCTCTGGATGGTGTGACTACTAAGGGAATTTCCCAGACAAAGCCAGCATGCGAAAACTGGAATAACTACCTATTTTTTTCAGTTACACAGACACCAAAACATAGCCACAAGGATCAAGAACAAACAGAGAGTGCTTGCTTCGGCAGCACATGTACAAGAACAAACAGAGAAACATGAAATCACCTCATTAAAGGGACAAAATAAGGGACAGTGACTGATCCTAAAGAAATGGACATATATGAATTGCCTGACAAAGAATTAAAAATAGCTGCTTTAAGGAAGTTCCATGAATGTCCAGAAAATGGCAGAGAAATAATTCAATGAAATGAAGAAAATGATAAAGGATCAGAATGGGAAATTTAACAGAGAGATTGAAATAATAAAAAAATCAACCAGAAAGAATAGTAATTGCTAACATTGTGCATTGTTCTAATAAAAAAAAGATATAAGGTAAATACTGTTATTCTTAACTTGAGAGAGGACACATTGAGGCAAAAAGACTAAAGCTTCCCAGTTGGGCAGTGGCCAAGTCAGGTTTTGAAACCAGATTGTCAACTTTTAAACATATGCTTCATAGTAATAATAAAAATAAAAGAAAAATTAATACTGATTAATACTGTGTGCTATTGGTCTCTCCTGGCTTAGATGGGTACCATGACCCTCTAGAACATCTCTTTATAAATCTATGAAAAGGAATATAGATGTGGAAAGGGATTTGTTTTCTTCTAGTCCAGCAATGCCATGGCTCCATGCTGAGAAGTTCTGAAAAATATTCCCTGCTGAGAGAAGAAGTCACGGGAGTTGCTGAGTTTTCTGAAACATAGGACCGACAATACACTGGGGTTGATGGGGGCAGTAAATAGCCTTTGGAAAATGCCTTAGTGTTCAATAATTTATAAGAGTAAGCATCAGTGCCAAGCACTGGCATTCCCACTTGGAAGTCCCCATAGGGCAGGGGCTGGCTGGGTTGCTGAGCGCCTTTTTTCACTTGGCCAAGAAGCTACTTTGTTGATATCCTCACTCTACCTCTTAGCAGCTGGTGGCTTAGGCACATCATTAAATACGTCTAAGCTTCTCTTTCCTCGTCTGTGTAATCGGGATGACACTAGTACCCATCTCCTTAGCTGATAGGATTAAATGAGAAATCTTTGCAAATGCTTAGTGAGTGACCTACCCATGGTACCCTGTAAGTAAATACTATTTATTATCACTCTTGTCATCATTGTAATCTCAGGACAATGGACCCTTGAATACAGGGGATAATTTCATGTTTGATCTACCCATTTATGATGGACACCCAGCCTGGGCAATTATTACCCTTATTCAGGCATCTGGTGAGTGTTTGGAGAAGTGTGGGGCTGGCAAGTGACTCAAAGTTTGTCTGGTTTAAGCCTCTCATTAAATTGATGAAGAAACTGAGTCTCAGTGGAGGGAGTCACTTATTCAAGGTTACACAGCCCCTTGATGGCAGAACTATGGTTTTGGAGATCAGGTGTCTGACTTCAAGCCCAGTATCTTCCTATTAGATTACACAGAAAGATAATGCACAATACAGGCAAAGCTGGGCAGCTAGGTAGCTACAGAAGACATCGGCATTAGGGTGCTTTGAGGTGCTTTTTTCTTCGTTCAATAAACCTAGGGTTTCCAGGGCACTGGCAGCAGAAGCAGCCAGGTCAAGCTTTCAAATCATGTGACTCTGGTGGGCAACCTGCCCAAGGGCATAAATAAGGCTAAGTTGTACTCAGAACAACCAAAGGTGGCAAAATCAAAGGAGAGTCTGAGTCAGGGTTGAATAAAGAGAGAAAAAGTGGCCGGGCGCGGTGGCTCAAGCCTGTAATCCCAGCACTTTGGGAGGCCGAGACGGGCGGATCACGAGGTCAGGAGATCGAAACCATCCTGGCTAACACTGTGAAACCCCGTCTCTACTAAAAAATACAAAAAACTAGCCGGGCGAGGTGGCGGGCGCCTGTAGTCCCAGCTACTCGGGAGGCTGAGGCAGGAGAATGGCGTAAACACGGGAGGGTGAGCTTGCAGTGAGCTAAGATCCGGCCACTGCACTCCAGCCCGGGCGACAGAGCAAGACTCCGTCACAAAAAAAGAGAGAGAAAAAGTCCAAATTGGAGAATGTCTGTTGTCACGCAAAGACTGTGAAAAGACTCCAAGCAGAAATCTCAACCTCTAGAAAGGCTCCAGAAAGACTGGAACCAATTTAGGTGATAGATTGTAAGACAGGCCTGAGAATAGTGTTCAGGACTAGACTAGGAGGTTATTGACAACCTGTTTTTACAGGGCAACTTTTGCTCATGCAGGGACAGTAGGAGGAGAGGCACTTGACTGATTAAAGCAGTTAGGCCAGGCCAGACAAGAAGGGCAGTCACAAAAGAAGAGTAGCACAAAGATAGGATGCAATTATCCAAAGTGGTCTTTGGCCTGAACCTCAAGTCTTCAGTCATCCTGGGGGAGGCAGTGGCAGCATAGATATGCATGAAAGATTTCCTGACTCCACTCTGGACCTTTGGAGAGGAGTGAACTGATGTCAGAGCAGAAACTTAGTGTGCAGGTTAGCTCTGGAAACTCAGCTTGAAATAATGAACTGCTGGCTTCCTGGTCTTAGCTGCCCTGCCTTGATCCCAAATCACAGAACATCAGCATTCTGTAGCTCAAAGGAGATCAGCCTTGCAGACCCTAGGTTGTAAAAAGTTATTTTTCTGAGAAGATTTTCTTGGCATTAATAATTTCTAGAGAACCTGTCTTGCCTCAGCTGGACCCTGAGCAGATTGTAAATGGTTTGGAGCATTCCCTACCACTCTCTTCTCTGAAGTAGCTATAAAGGTTGTTTCTCTTTAGTCTCACGGCTTCTTGCATGTGAATGTATGCATGCTGAGTGTACCCTGAAGTCTTAGGGCTGGCACATGGGCCTGAACTATCAACCCCTGGAAGTGAGGGAGAAAGAAGTGGTGAGGAAGCAGGCTGTACTCTAGTTATCCCCACAAAAAGTGACACGGTTAGAACTTTTTATGTATCTTCAGTCATCACCACTTTGATCTTGCCAATCCTTACTCAGAAACTTTCAACAGCTTCCCAGTGTCCACAGGAGAATATCTACATCATCATTCTGGTGTTCATGTGGCTCTGTCTGTGTCGTGTGGTTCTCAGCTTACCTGTTCAGCCTTTTCTTCGTCCTGCTCTACAGTATTACTTCTACGCTTCGAACGAGTTTCATTTAACTTTTAATTTTTATTTTTTAGAGATGAGGTCTGTCTTTGTTGTCAAGCCTAGAGTGCAGTAGAGTGATCATAGCTCACTGCAACCTTGAACTCCTGGGTTCAAGCAATCCCCCTACCTCAGAGTCGAGAGTAGCTGGGACTACAGGTGTGCCACCACTCCCAGCTGTTTTTTTTTTTTTTTTAAATTTTCTTTTGCTTTTGTTCTTTTCCTTTCCTTCCCTTTCTCTTTTTCTCTTTTTCTTTCTCTCTTTCTCTCTCTCTTTCTTTTCTTTTCTTTTCTTTCTTGATAGGGTCTTGCTTTTTTCCCCAGGCTGGTCTTGAACTCCTAGCTTTAAGTAATCCTCCTGTGTCGGCCTCACAAAGTGATAGGATTACAGGCATGAGCCCCTGTGCTGGCCCCCTTTGACAAGTTTTAATTGCTCCATACCTCAGGCTACTTTCCATAGAATAAGAATCATAGTACTTCCCTATATCAGCAGTGATGCTTTGGCTCTACAAGATTCAGAACATTCTGTCTGAAATGGAAGCATGGGAAACATATGGGTTCATGTGATAGAGTCTCAGGGTAAGGTAGCTCCAGGTTGTTAATTGTTTGGTTCAGTGACATTGTGGAGGACAAAGTCCTTTCTATCTTTCTGCTCTGCCTTCTAGAGCATTGGTCTTTGTCCTCTGGCTATTTTTTGTTTTATGATGGATGACAAAATGGTTACAGAGGTTCTAGCATCACACCCAGACAGATATTAAAATGTACAGAAGACAAATAGGAGACAACAGATTTTCAGATGGAGGGAACTGCTTCCAGAAGCTCAGAGCTGCCAGCAGAGTACCATTTGTGCATCATGTCAGGACAGGGTAAACCAGAGGAGACAGAGTGGGACCCAGCCTCCTCTAAGCACAGGCCCACACAGAGAGGGATACTGTGACAAAATACAAGTTCTGTTAGGAATGTAGAAAGAGGTGCAGTGATGGAAGTTATATAGGCAACCACCAATGCCTGCTGCACTGCCTTATAAGGTTCATTTGAGAATCAAGTGACACGAGCCATGTAAATCATGTAAATGTTAACATCTCTGCTATTTATTATTCCCATCTTTATGCTGCATCTGACACTGATGTGTGTCCACTACACTTATCAAAATCTTATTCCTCTTTCAGTGTTCAGCTTAAATCTTCCCTCCTTTTTTGTCTTACTGTCGCCCGGCTGGAGTGCGGTGGTTCAATCGTGGCTCACTGCAACCTCCACCTCCCAGGTTCAAGAGATTCTCTTGCCTCAGGCTCTCGAGTAGCTGGGACTACAGGCATGCACCACCATGCCTGGCTAATTTTTGTATTTTTAGTAGAGATGGGGTTTCACCATGTTGGCCAGGCGGGTCTTGAACTGACCTCAGGTGATCCGCCCACCTCAGCCTCCCAAAGTGCTGGGATTATAGGCCTGAGCCACCATGCCCAGCCTTCCCTCCTTTTTGAAATTTTCCCAGATACCCTACTATTTCACCCCTATTTTTAACCCCAGATGAAACTTCTGTCCCTAATTCCCAAAGCTCTATGGCAACCAATGGATTGATTGCATCAAATAACATAAAGGAACTTGGGTAATATGAATCCCAGACCTCACCTACCATGGAGAATCTGATTCTACAAGTCTGGGAAAGGTTAAGGCTATGTAATAGACAGTAGATCTAGGCATTAATGATGTATAATCAAGTTTGGAATAATTTTTGAACTTAGTACCTGGACTTTAAGTACTGCAAAGATAGCAGACAACTTTTCAAGTTCAGTGTTTAAGGAGCAGGAACAGTATCTTGTATGTTTTTGTGTCCCTGAGTGTTGCTTAACATACAGCCTGGGCATGTTTGTACAGTAGCAATAATTTTAAAAGTTGCGGTTTTACTGAACCTTTTGAGTGAGAGGTTTTAAAAATTGCTTTTCAGACTCTTTCTGGATGTGCACATAAGTGCACTCATTTTATCCATACCTCTGGTATTCTAAGACTTACAACCAAAATATGTTTACTGGTTTACTCCTTTACCACTTCTTGTCAAAGAGGTAGACCAGCCTGCCTCCTTATGCTCAGATTCGTTCTTTCTGTCAAGAGTTTCCATCCTCCTTTTGGAATTATAATCAAGTTAAAAGGTCTGACTGTGGTTTCCTTTCAGATTGCAGAGGTGGAAGAAGTCAAAATTGACTTAATACTATCTCTGAAAACAGTCAAGACTGGGAAGGGGCATTTTTTGCACTACTTTCCTTTAGCAGTGATGATCTTAGCAGTGAGTTATAGCACATGCAGTGGGAGATGAAGGATGCTGAGAGAGATTCTGAGTAGTGGATCATTCCGTTGGTCCATGAGTGTTTTCTAAATGTCCATGGGGAATGTTGGCTTGTTTGGGTACTGAGGAGGACTATTAAGCAATAGTAAATAATAGCCCATGACATTCTTACTGTGTGCCAGAGACAGGGCCAATCATTGTATGATTAATTCTCAGAGCAGTCCTTTGACCCTTGTGAGTTAGATATTGTAATTATCCCCATTTTGCGTCTGTTCAACTGAGGTTGTGAGGTTAAAAACTTACCTCACTAGGAAGCTGATGACCTAGGTTATAAACTCAGATTTGATTGACTCAGGATTTCAAGCTCTGACTCACTAAACTCTATGAGTTCTAGAAAGCATGTATCACTACTTTCAGCAGACTTGGAGTCTATTTTATTGGATCTCAACTCTGGCTGCTCTTTAGGATTGCCTGGAGGAGCTTTCAAACATGCCCATGCTCAGGCCTCAGCCAAGGAGATGTTTAAATACATCTAGGATGGGGTCCTGGGTTGAGAATCTATAAAGCTTTTGAGGTAATTCTATTGTGCTTCCAGCATCAAGAACCATGGGTCTAGTTGGAGTGAAAAGAAGTCATTCATCCATCAAATTTTATTTAGTGTCTTTTGTGTCCCAGGTCTTTGCTTTTCTGGAGGCATTCCCAGGAGAGTGATAAGTGTTGCAAGTCACAAAAGGAAGGAGGCACTGATTCTGCCCGGCAGGTCCAGGAAGCTCAGAAGGAAGCTATATTAAAGCAGAGTCAACATATCAGTAGAGGTTTGCTGAGGACTAATGGTGGGCTGGGTTGGGGAGGGTTTTCTGGGCAGAGAAAATAGCACATGCTGTAGCATAGAGTTGTGAGAAGGTAAAGTGTGTTCAGGAAGCTGTAACAGGCTTGGTTTGGGTGGAGTGAGAGCACCTGTAATGTAGTGGCAGAGGAGGAGGGAAAGTGGTTAGGGACCATGTCAGCAAAGGTCTCTTGGGCTCAGAACAGGGCTCAGGAGTTGAGACTTTGTTTCTTGAGAGGAGTCATTGCATCAGGTCTGTGTCCTGGAAAGTCCTTTGGGAAACAGGGTGAAGGCTGGATTTAAGGGAAAGGTAAGACTGATAGAGTCCAGTATAACATTACTTTGCAAAAGCAAAAGATATTTTTGCCATGTGAAGGCCTAATCATGACATTTTTACTAGTAAATTAATCTATTATACATTCATATGATGGAACATGATGGAATGATTAAATAATTATGTGTATTGATATGGAAAGCTATTCATTATATATACGTTTAAAAAGACAGGTTATAGAACTGTATGTCTGAAATAGAGCAAGAAAAAAAAAACGGCTAACATGGTGTTGTAGGCAAGAGATGCGAGGACATGGACTTCTGCAGTGTGGAAGGAAGGTATGGTGGGGCCAGCTGTGAAAATGCTAGAAAAGTGGAATCAACCCAAATTAGTGTTTGGATGTTGGGATAAGCAAAGAAAATTTTAAGGTGGTTCCCAGGATTACAACTTGAGTGTCTGGGTGGATGAATGACACCTAGGAAACTGGGTATATTAACAAAACATAGATGGACTACAAAGAGACAGGTGGGTGAATGATAATCAGTTTGACTGGGGCATACTGAGTTTTATACTATGGGACATCCAGGGGAAAAGGCTGTTAAGCTGTTGGATTTATGTGTCGGGATCTTAGGGAACAGACTTGAGTTTAAGAGCACACATAAGTCTCCTTGGCAAACAAAGACGAATTTAACAATAAAGGCTGTTAGGGATTCTTGTTGAACATAGGATCAAGTGCAGGGAAACCCAGACTGCTATCAATGCAGCAAACAATTTTTGAAAACTTTCTCTGTAATCAACATGGTGCCAGGTACAGGGATCACCAAATGAACAAGACTTGGTGTCTGTCCAAGGGAACATATAATCTATCAAGTGCTTTGGTAACACAAAGGAGGGACTGATTAATTTACCATGAGTGTTTAGAGGAAGATGTGGCAGAGGTCACATTTGACTAGGCTTCAAAACAGTGGTCCCCAACCATTTTGGTACCAGGGACCAGTTTTGTGAAAGACAATTTTTCCACAGATGGGGCACAGGGGATGGTTTCCAGATGAAATTGTTCTATCTCAGATCATCAGGCATTAGTTAGAGTCTCATAAGGAGTGTGCAACCTAGATCCCTTGTATGCACAGTTCACAGGAGGGTTCATGCTCCTGTGAGAACTTAATGCCCGATGATCTGACAGGAGGCGGAGCTCAGGCAGTAATGTTGGCCTGCCCTCCACTCACCTCCTGCTGTGCAGCCCAGTTCCTAACAGGCCACGGACAAGTATAGGGGTTGAGGGCCCTTGCTTCAAAAGGTAAGTTAGAGTTTACCATGTGGATCAATGGTTTTTATGCATTCCCATTGCAATTGGACTTCACTTTAGAAAGTAAGCAGATTCCAGAAAATGTAAGTGTTAATTTAAATGCCAGGATGCTGAACATATAAATTCATTAGAAGAGTTCACTGTAAAATCCAAGTTTTATTTTAAAAAATTACTAACATAGAATAAATGTTTTAAAGTCCGTTTAAGTTCTCTTTCATCATGGCTGAAAGCTCACATTACTTTCTCTTACCACAAGGCAAAACAACATTAAATGTCTGAGTCAAGAAGGATGATGCTTATGATACGTTTTCCTTCAATCTGGAGCAGACAAAGTAAATTCGGGTCTTGGAAGGGCAACCCTTCCCCACTCCAGTCAGATGCCTCATTCCCCATGGCTGAGTCAATACAAAAAGAATGAGTGAGTCAATTCTTTCTCACCTCAAGGGAGCTTGTTGAAGGTCACTCAGTAAAGTGGTGGCAGAATCCCATTGCTTTATGGACCTTGCCACACTAATGGGCACTTCCAAATGATGCTTCCCCACATGTTTGGCCTCTCTCCTCTGGCAGTGCATGTGTGTGCTTTTACCTTTAATTACAAGGCACAGCAGTGCACAGTGGTTTGGATGCAGGTGCCAGTGGAGATGGAAGCCAGCCAAGTAGTAGATGCTTGACCTGGTGAAGGATGGCAGATTGACAGAGGTTAGACTCTGGTAATACCCTTTGATTTTGCCGCAGTTTAATGTGTTTTCCATACTTCCAGGGCTCCCTATGCATCACGAGCCCATTCAGCCTCAGCTTGCTTCTTTCTTTACTGTCGTTAGTGCCTTAAATTTTTGACTGGGAAATAAATACATCAAAGAGACCCAAACTTTCTCAAGCTGATATGGTTTTCAGTAGTTAGCAGGTAAATTTATAACCTGGATTGAGGCTAGGCTTTGACATCTTCCAAGTAAATGGCCTTCATTGGTCAGGGAGGGATGTTTTTCAGGGAGAAGTGTTATATGACAGAATTTGTTTTTGTTCAGTCCCTACTCTGATCACAATCTGCCAGTGACTACTCATTGCCTGTAGGATTCAGGCCAAACTCCACAGCATGGGATTAAAGCTCCTTCATAATGTACACCTAATGTTTTTGCTTGCCTTATCTCACTCATACACTTCTACCTTTTCTGAATTTAGATTGCCCATGTTTCCTTTACACTCCCCCAGTAGCACCAGTGCTTATGCCCATAGTATCTTCTTAAAATGATCCTCCCTAACTTTTTTCCACTTACTTGAATTCTAACCATCTTCAGGGCCCTTTGCAGAAGCCACTTCCAAGGGAGCCCTTCCTTATCACCTTGGCCCAGTGTTTCCTCCCACATTTCCAGCAACATATTAATTTTTAATGTTTCTGTCTATATAAATATGGCTAGTTCTGTTATGGCAGGCATTGAGTTTTCCCCATTCTTGTACCCATCATAGTGCCTGGCATAATGTCTTGCAGGCTGTCAGAGTGCAACATTTTTCTTGCTGCCTTGTGGGGAAGCCATGATGCAGGTGTTGGAGCCAGTTCCAGGGTAGCTGGATCTCAGCCACTTGTCAATGGTTCTCAATCTTTCCCTGGACAAGGCCTATGGAGGGCTAATGAACGAAGAGGCCTTTTGCTTCAGGTGTTATCCCAGCTTCCCAGATCTGCTTTCCTGGTCCAGATGGCACCTGAACTTGGCTACTGCATTCTGGACCCACCTTCTGTGTTCAGCATTCTGCTGGCCTCTCCTGTCACTGCTATAGGATTAATGGCTTCCAGCTGTGATAGTTATACTCTTCTTCTAGCACCCTCTGCCAGAATCCAGAGTCTAGTACCTCTGGCTGGAGGAGACGAGGAAGGAGGAGTAAAGGGGACATTTATGGTGGAATTGATCCCTTTTTGATGCTTTCATTGCACTCTTGTTTACCTCCCTAGCATGTATCTTCCTGGAGCTCAGCCATTTATGTCTTTTTGTCCCCTGCTAAGTCGTAAATGCCCCAAGGCCAGAACCATGCATTATCTGTGCCTGCTTACTGGTACCTAACACAGTGCCTGGCACTGGGTTGACATTCATTTCAACTAAGCTGAATTCAATAAGCGATTACTAAGTCAGAACAACCCACAAAATGTCCAATCAAAGCAGGTGTACTCTCTGCACTCTGTAGTGTATTCCCGTGGCTTCTTTTATGACAGTCCTTTTAAGAGAACGTTCAATGGGTCTGAAGCTCCTGAACACTGGAGCTTGGAGAGACATTTTCTATCCTTTGGGTGGAATTACCACTGGGGAAGAGGGAGGTCAAGGCCAGCCAACCTGTCCCTGAGACTGTGAAGTAACTGCTCTCACCAAAAACCTACTCAGAAAATGAATTGATGCGTCTCCAAACTGACTCTGGTCCAAATAGCCCAGGGCAAGACTAGAAGGGATCTGGGCATGGATTTGTTTTGCTCCACAACACTCGGGTGGGTAAAAGATAAGCCATATTAAACAATTTTTCTATTGAAAAATGAAATCAGGAGCTCGAGCCCTTAATCACTAGACTTATTGATTTATTTCATCTCAGTAATTCTTTTTGGCTCTCTCCCCCATGCCTTTGTTACCGGAAAGGGGTCTGGATCCAGACACCAAGGAAGGAAGGGTTCTTGGATATCATGCAAGAAATAATTTTGGGGTGAGTTCACAGAGTGAAGTGAAAGCAAGTTTAAGGAAGTAAAAAAACGAAAGAATGGTTACTCCATAGGCAGAGCAGCAGCAAGGGCTGCTGGTTGGCTATTTTAATGGTTATTTCTTGATCATATGCTAAATAAGGGGTGGATTATTTATGACTTTTCCGGGAAAGGGTCAGGGAATTTCCAGAAGTGAGAGTTCTTCTTCCTTTTAGATCGTATAGGGTAACTTCCAGGTGTTGTCAGGACATTTGTAAACTGCTGTGGCACTGGTGAGAATGTCTCTTAGCATGCTAATACGTTATAATTAGCACATACTGAGGAGTGAGTACACCAGAGGTCACTTTTGTTGCCTTCTTGGTTTTGGCAGGTTTTGGCCAGCTTCTTTATTGCATCCTGTTTTATCAGTGGGACTTTATGACCTGTATCTTTGTGACCTCCTGTCTCATTTTGTGACTAAGAATGACTAACCTCCTGGAATGCAACTCAACAGGTCTTGGCCTCATTTTACCCAGCCTCTATTCAAGATGGAACCACTATGATTTGCAACCTTTAATACCCTTGGGCCATGTAAAAATGCTGGATTTTATAATATAAGGAAGAATAGAAAACATCTTTCACTTCTTTGGGAATGGTCTTCACTCTACCTGGCCCTTGTTTGTGTGGTCTTTTCAGAGGAGGCTAACTCTGAAGGTGTTTTTACTGTCTATGTGTTGAGTTAGGCTGTGCACATCTTCTTTAGGGTTCTCAAGGCCACCAGCTTTGTTTCCAGTTTATACAGGCACTCCCATTTGAGTTTCTTTCTTTTTTTTTTTTTTTGAGATGGAATCTCGCTCTGTCGCCCAGGCTGGAGTGCAGTGGCGTGATCTCGGCTCACTGCAAGCTCCGCCACCCAGGTTCACGCCATTCTCCTACCTCAGCCTCCCGAGTAGCTGGGACTACAGGCCCCCGCCACCACGCCCGGTTAATTTTTTGTATTTTTAGTAGAGACAGGGTTTCACTGTGTTAGCCAGGATGGTCTCCATCTCCTGACCTCGTGATCTGCCCGCCTCGGCCTCCCAAAGTACTGGGATTACAGGCATGATCCATGGCGCCTGGCCTCCCATTCGAGTTTCTGCCACTCAGCTATTGCTTATCAGGCTGAGAACTACCACCCTTGTTACTACTATCAAATAAAACTTTAAGGATTTGGACTCTTCTCTTTTCAACAAGAACACCAAAACTCAGACAACCTGGCTTAATTCCCTGGGTAGGTCTAGATTATAGAGAAGCAAAAATGCTTGTAGCATTGGCTTCCAGGAATAAGCCTCTTTCTCTTCTTGCTCTGGCTCCAAAGCAAAGAAAAAAAACAAAAAAAAACCTGTTAACTCCCCACTAGGGGAAAGAGTTGAGGCCTTGGAAACAAAGGCCTGGCTGGATGTCTGGAAGGGTTTATGTGGGGAATTGAGACTTAGCTTTTGTTTTAGCCTGATGAATCTGGAGTATTGAGAAAAAAAGACACAATTCAATGTCTTAATAGATTAGCCTGTGTTAAATTCTCAATAAATCTCCCTGCTATAAGGACAGGATTATCTTTATTCTCTCTTTTTAAATGATAAAAATATCCTGTATTCACTGGAGAGGTAGTGCCTAGACTTTATGAGGATCAAAGAGATCTTACTTTAAAAGGCCAGTGCTCTGGAAGGAGAATCATAGGTGGAATCTGACCAGTGAAACATTTCACAGCATTTTCCCAGGACTTCTAGGAGTCAAACATTACAGTTTCCTAGAGCAACTGCTGAAATATTTTGGAATATTGAAAATTTGAAAAGTCTAGTATTTATCAGATGAAAGGAATCTGTAATTAAATGTCTTCCCACCAAGAAGTCACCAGGCCTAGATGGCCTCACCAGTGAATTCTTTCAAATGTTGAAGAAAACTAGATCTTACAGAACTTCTGTTAGACAATAGGAAAAGAAGACTTTCCGACTGATTGTGAGGGCAGCATCACTTTAACACAAAACTTGAGAATGACATTGTAAGAAATAAGAATTATAGATTAATACTTTTTATGAACATAGATGCAAAAGTCCTTAAGACATTAGCTAATTAAATCCAACAAAATATAAATATAACATATTACAACCAAATTGGGTTTATTTTAGGAATGCAAGGTCACTTTAACATTCAAAAATCAAATGTAATTTGCCACAATTACGTAATAAAGAAGAAAATCGTGATAATCGATGCAGAGCAAGTATTTGATAATACTCAATACCCATTCATGATAATAACTCTTAGCCAACTAGAGGAGAATTTCCTTAATGAGATAAAGTATAGTTTTTAAGAAGCTGAAAACCTACAGCAAACCTTACACTTAGTGGTGAAATCTTGAAAGTTCCCCCCCCCCAAAGATTAGCAATCTAAGATTAGATAAGGATGCCCACGAACACCTCTTTTATTTAGCATTATAATGGAGATTCTAGTCAGTGCAAAATGCAAGAAAGAAATACTTGAACAGACATTTCACCACAGAAGATATCTAAATGATCTATAAACATTTGAAAACTAGCTCAATTTCCTTTGTCATCAGGAAATGCAAAATTATACTACTTGAGATATCTTTTTATAATCAACGTATTAGCTGAAATGAAAAGATAATACCAAGTGTTTGCAAGAAGGTGAGGCAACTGAAACTTTCATACAGTACTGAGAAGGATGTAACTTGTTACAACTACTTTAGAAAACCAGTAGTGTCTACTAAAGCTGAATGTATACACACTCTGTGACCAGCAATTGCACTCTTAGGTATAATATCATACAGAACTACATACACATGTGAGCCAAAAAGACATGTACAGGAAAGGTCATAGTAATAAAAGCCACAATCTGGAACCAACTCATATATTTGTCAATAGCAAAATGGACCAATAATTGTGGAATAATTCACCCAATGGAATACGATACAGTAATGAGATTGAATGAATTAACTGCTATAAGCAAGCAACAAGATGGATTAATCTCATAGAATATTGAGCCATAAAAAGTCATGGAGTGTTGAGATAAAAAAGAATACATACTGTATGACCCTGTTTATGTAACGTTTAAAAATAGAACTAATCAATGTTAAATAGAAAAGCACTGTGGTCACTTTTGGGCGAGAGGACGTACGAGGAGGGTTTCTGAGGTGTTGCTAATTTTCTGGGTTTCTTTTTTGAGATGGAGTCTCGCTCTGTCACCCAGGCTGGAGTGCAGTTGCATGATCTTGGCTCAGGCTCACTACAACCTTTGCCTCCCGGGTTTAAGTGATTCTCCTGCCTCAGCCTCCTGAGTAGCTGGGATTATAGGCGTGTGCCACCGTGCCTGGCTAATTTTTTGTATTTTTAGTAGAGACGAAGTTTCATCAGGTTGGCCAGGCTGGTCTCAAACTCCTGACCTCCAGTGATCCACCTGCCTCAGTCTCCCAAAGTGCTGGGATTACAGGTGTGAACCACCGTGCCCGGCCTAATGTTCTTTTTATTTTTTTAAATCATGGAAGTGAATACACAGGCACACTCACTCATCTTTGAAAGTTTATCAAGCTGTACCATTGTGATTTTTGAACCTTATGTATGTTGACTTTAATGCAAGGTTTACTGTAAACTATTTTGTAATGTTAAGTAGGAGGCACCTCAATTCACCAGGCTACACTTTTTCACAAAATCAAGCATGCACACACATACACAATACCAACTTTTTTTTAAAAGTGGGTTTGCTCCATCACGTACTTCACTATGAGTCACACTGGGGAAGCTGAGATGGCTTAGTTAACACTTCCAGGTGCTATGAGAATGGGCTTGGACTCAGGTGACTGTTATTTTCAAGACATTTGACTTGATTTTAAGAGCTCCCACCCTGGCTTCAGGAAGACCTGAGTTCTAGTCCTGGCTGTATCTCTTATTAATGGTGTTATTTTGGTTGAGTTCTGGAAATGTCAGTTTCCATATCTGTAAAATGGGGATAATATTAATTCTGACTCTGGTAGGGTACTGTTGAGTATCAAATGAGATAATCTATGAAAGTGCTTAGTGCGGTGTCTGGCACATCGAGTATGCACAATAAATGACAGGTGGTGGTGATGACAGCTATGACTACTAGATAAGGAGGAGATGTAAGGGAGTTTAAGACACCTGTAGGTGTCTTACCTGTAGGGGGTTGAGAATAAAGAGTTGCAAATACAGGATGGCTGTTCTTGTTTCTGCTTTGGTGCTTAGTCTCCTGTCATTTCCTTTGGGACCCCTCTGCACCTTCCCCCTCTGCTGTTGCCCCAGTTGGGTCAGTGAGTCCCAGCAGATTGCCCTCTGCTGGCTCATGTCCTCTCTCTCTTTCTCTCTGCATGTTGTGTGTGGGTATGCTGGAGCTAGCCTATTTGCCTGCTATCAGCAGAAGCCAAAATTGTTCGATAAGCGCTTTGTCATAGTCAGACCACCACAGGAGCTTTGATGTGGAGACAGGGCACACAAAACTCTTTGTAAACAATACAACCCATCTCCTGCTTTGACATGAAGTTGCTGTAGGTTGGTAGTCTTGCTGATTCCATGGTTTCAAACAAAACCAGAAGCTGTTTCCACTGTCAGAGGGTATTTCCATGTCTCAGAGTCTAATTTCTGTGCCTCTCCCGACCTCCCTGTGGGTATGAAGTTAACTGAACATTCTCTTTCTCCTCTTCTTCTGCCTAAGAGCCCATCACATGTGGCCCAAGGGAGCAAAGGCATCAGAGCATGCTTCTTTTTATATGGAATTAATAGGTTTATGTTTCTTTAGTGGAATTTCTAAGTCCTAGAGAAATAGAAGGCTTTACTCCCTCTGAGCTCTGAGGTCATTTGGTGTGGTGATATGGGAGGGCGAGTGTAGCAGGAATGGGGACAGCAGGATGGATGAAACTGTGCTGAGGTTCAACTTACCTCTGGGATTGGTAGCTTGAGATTGTTTGCGGTCCCTGGCATGGAAAAGTGAGAGAGTAGATGGTAGCTCACGTTCTAGGAAAAGCAGGGGATGACTTGTACAAATCCACACCCATATGTGGTCTAATGTGCTACCCTTACCCTCACTGCCCCATCACTTTTTCTTTGACTCACATATAAAGAGCTCTTCCATTTCTCCTTCCAGGAGGGAATGTGATTGGCCAAGGAAGGGCTCTGTTGGTAGATATTCACATTTTTAAAAAAGCTTCTATGGCAGTGAAAGGCAGCAGGGTCCATGCATTCTGTAGTTTATGCAGATTGAGGGGAAATTTCGCCTCTCTGGGTATCAGAAAGAAGGGCTGAGAGCACTAGAAATCCATCCTCCAACCGTGGCAGAGGGAGGCTCAGGAAATGTTGGGATTTAGAAGAGCTTCATTCTCTTTCCTCTTGGGGCAGGCACAGTCAATTCAAAAGCACAAAGGCTCTCTGAACACAGAGGCGGGGTCCTTTCATGGGCTGCGAGGCTGACTGGCACTGCAGTGATACATCATCTGCGCAGACTCAGAGAATGGCAGTGCTTACGAGGGCCTGCTTCATGACCTAGCACTGGATGTTGTAGTTTTTGCTTGTTTGTTTTGTTGTTGTTGTTGTTGTTGTTGTTTTGAGACAGAGTCTTTCTGTGTCACTGAGGCTGGGGTGCAGTGGCACAATCTTGGCTCACTGCAACCTCTGCCTCCCAGGTTCAAGCTATTCTCCTGCCTCAGCTTCCCGAGTAGCTGGGACTACAGGCATGTGACACCATTATATTTTTGTATTTTTAGTAGAGTTAATTTTGTATTTTTAGTAGAGTCAGGATTTCACCATGTTGGCTGAACTGGTCTTGACCTCAAGTGATCCTCCCGCCTCGGCCTCCCAAAGTGCTGGGATTATAGGTGAGAGCCACTGCGCCCAGCCTGAATGTTGTGGTTTTTAAAGACCTTGGGCATAGGTACTCCAAAAACAAAACTCCTTTTGTCTGGACACCAGCACTATTTTTGTCATTGTAAAAATGGATGAGAATGTACTCCTTATAGGTTGACTGGCAACAGGCTAAGAGTCATTTTGGGATTGAGGAGCAAATAACACATAGACAACTATCATGCATTTTCCAACTGCATATTGTCCACCTCTCTGCCTGACTCAGGTTCCCTGGGCACCAATCCCTGCCTGGTCCTGTCTTAAGTGCCCCTGGGCCCTGCTTGTTTCCTAGGGAGCATTACCTATGCTTGACCTCACCTGTATAAGTCTGTCCACGGGGTTATGCTGTGCTAGACAGAAGTTGCAAAGGGTAGCATGCAAAGCATGGAAATGAGGGCTTTGCCAAATTAGTGGGTCATTACCAGTAAATTCAGATGTTGATACATCATGGAAGGTGGAAAAGTCAACATAAAGGGACTCAGAAGCCAGAGTTTAGAAAAATGGGCAATGACTGTCAGTGTGGACGTAAGTGGAATAGAATGAGGAATTTATCAAGACAGAAGTGGTTCAGCTGGGAACTGAGTTTGCAAATGAATTAATTTGATTCACAGCATTTTATGGATGCCAGGCCCTGGAAAGAGCTAAACCCCAATATAGCTCTGCCCTTATGGCATTAACTTTCCGGTTCTATGTCTGCCATGTCTTCTTTTACTTTGACCCCAATATGCTTTATGGGTTGAACAGAAGTGCCTTAAAGGAAAGGAACCTCTGCAGGAGAAAGATTACTGTGTACCTGAAGGAGTGAAGATTTGATTTGCCTTTTCTCAGGGGTTATCAAACAGGTCAGATTATTCCACATCCAGGATGCCCTTTTTTTATTCCAGTATTGATTATTCACAGTGATGTCTCCATGGGAAGTATTTTATTATAGATCACTGTTCTCCCAGTTCCTTTTACCATTACCGTCATTCCTCCCAGCTACCCAATAAATGTTATTTACTTTGTCAAGGAATGCACATTCATGCTACAGTAGCCCAAGCAAATTCAAACCAATTTGCAGAAAAGTCCACCATCCAGAATATGTAGAAAACATGCTTTGATTAGTCATCATTTGGGATCACACATGCATCCAGGTCTTCTCCATTGTATGAATGACCAAGCTTTGACAATAACCCCAAATTTTTTTTTCATGCTTAAAAATATCAGTAGGTCCCATCAGCACACATAATCACCACCCCACTCCAGAGGCAGAAAATTGAGAGTTAGTTTTATTTAAAATTGCTATGTTTGCTTTGTCTTCAAATTGCTATGTTTTCCACAGATACTATTTTTGTGTTTGAGCATCAGTGAGGAGACATGAATGGTGGAAGGAACTTTTGCCTATATGCCTTGGGGAAATAGAAATAGTTTTGAATGTAGCTTGAGTCTGGGAAGTCAGGCTTTCAGTTTAAATTGGCTGTTCAAGAGAATGATAGATGAACTGAATTATTTTTTCCAGTAAGAGAGTGAAACACTTTAACAGAGAAGGCATTCTCTTAGGGGTTCAAAGTGTGTAGTATTAAGAAAAGAAGTTAAATGTAACTTCCCTCTTCTACTTCTTAAGAAATTTCATGCCCTCTTTGGAACCCCTTGTAGCATTTCATAAACACATTCTATTTTTCTTAAGACAAGATAGGTAATAAGGAGAATCTTACAGCAGCGGTCTGGCTTAGACTAGGTTTTGCATCTTTGTTCATTGTGGCTGTTTGAGTAGAACCAAGTGCATGCTTAAGTTAGTGTTCCTTTTAAGAAAACCCACTACCTAAACATTTTGATGTATAAAATATGTATGCTTTGAGTTTCTATGTGCATGACGGAAGGAGAGGTGGGGAAAATGGTGAATTTATTTCCTTGGTGTATTTTACTATTCGGTTGCAGATTATTAGCCACTTGGCAGATGACTGAGAGAAGGGAAACTTTACATTGCACACTGAATATCAATTTAAAGTGAAATGGTAATGAGTTAAGAGAGGAATAAGATTTGATTTACAGAAAGTTTCATTTGTAATCAGTTTTGGCTTAAGCTGCATAAGTCTACCTGTAAGGTGTCAGGTGAATCACGGGCAGCATTGATCTGAGATGCAGAGGTAGAAGTCAGGACAATAAGAGATAAGGTGAGGTTGTGCGGAAGAAAGTACAGCAGCAAGCAGAGCAAGCAGGCCTCTTCTGAGCTTCTCCATCTTCATGCCTCTGCTCCCCTCTTTGCAACCCCTTATGGTTTTATTTCCTATTAGTCTTTTACTCCACTCAAGATCCTTTTCAAACGGTTACCCTCAGAAGTAAAGCCATAAGTGATCACTACCCACAACCAATGAGATACTGCCTATTGCCTGTTTGAACAAAAAATAGCTAATTTTAGGTCAGTAAGTTTGGGGGTTAGAAAGGTTGGATTCTAGTTCCTGCAACACTACTTACTAGTATATAATGTACCATATAATCTAGGGTATGTTGCTTAACCTCACCGGACTTTTCTCTGAAAATTGTGGTTAATAAAAAGTCCTAATTCATAGGGTCCATGGGAAAGTTAAAGGAAGTATTGCATGTAAATAAAATTTCTTAGTTTACAGCTTGGCACATAGCAAGTTCAAGGTTTATTAGCTATTATGATTGTGATTATAATTTTAAGGCTGTTTTTATAGATCTAGTTTAGTTATAAAAATATTTTATTAGTTGGTTTTGGAGAAAATCTACTGGAAAATTCCATTTGAATGAAGGGCTGGCACAAGTGGCTTGGGGAAAAGCCACATTTTCCCCCATCTCAGACTGGGGAAATTCTATCTTAAAAAGGAAGGGAGGAATAGGTTTCTAGTCTAATCTCAGAACCTCAGAATCAGCATCTCTGGAGCAAGTGACCAATATTTTGAATGTTCAACGAAGATTCCAGTTGATTCCTATACACAAGAAAATTGAAACACACAAGCTTATATACAAATGGCTATTTCCTCGATACTCTCCAACTAAAAGGTTGGCTCCTAAATATAAATTATTTCAGCAAAATGATTTTATTAGCAGGAGCATATTTAATTGATTGCTGTTTTGAAGTAAGGCTACTATTTTGACGTGCACGTCTATAGAGGAAAAATTATTCCTACACAGACCCTTTTAGACATCTATAGGAGGTACTGGCAATATTTTTAATTTTCTGGTTATTTTTACTATTTATGGATAATTTCCTTCTTAGTCTTCACTAGTGCTTCTTACCATATTTTCTATCTTATATCTTCCCTGTAAGTTTCTAGCACGTAAAAGGCCCTTTAATGCATGCTCTTTTAGACTGAATTTCCTCTTCTCTATTAGACTTTAAATTTCTTGAGAACAGAAACCATCTTGCTCAATATCCAGTTCCAGTCATACCTTCAACACTGCCTTACTTGGTATGAGACTTGATTTTAAAAATTTATTTTTATTTTTTTCTTAGAGTCAGTGTCTTGCTCTGTTGCTTGGGCTGGAGTACAGGGGTGTAATTATAGCTCACTATAACCTCTAGCTTCTGGGCCCAAGTGATCCTTAAGAAAAGGATCAGTAGCTAGGATGACAGGCATGTGCCACCATGCCCAGTGAATTTAAAAAATTTTTTTTTAGAGATGAGGGTCTCGCTATGTTGTCCAGGCTGGTCTCAAACTCCTGACCTCAAGCAATCCTCTCACCTCAACCTCCCAGAGTACCAGGATTACAGGTGTGAGCCACTATGGTTAAATACAAACCAACCTATTAGGACTACATAGCAGTCTGTGTGTCAAAGGTAGATCAGAGGTGGCAAGACAAAGAGGCTCAAGGCAGTTTCATGATTATTTTGAACCCTGAACAAAACTGGCTTTTGATGTTTAGCCTTTTATAGAGAAGTCACATCCCAGGATATTCTTATAATTCAGCCATCCTCCATCTGGCTAATCTTAACCGTAGGAAGGAAGCTCAATAGTGTCCATTTTTGAGGGCTTAGCAAATTGTGTTATATATATATCATATAAATTATCTCATTTAACCCTTACCAAAACCAATGAACCCACCAATAGATACCATTATCCCCATTTAAGTCCAGTGATATGAAGTGGCTTGCCAGAGTCACTAAGCAAGTTAGCACCAGCATGACAATTTGAATCCAGTTTCCCCGATTCCAAGCCTAGTGTCTGTCTCCTACACCAGTGTGGTTCTTGGACCAGGAGTATTGACATCACCTGAGAGCTTATTAGAAATGCACATGCTCAGAGTCCCTCTAGATTTCCTAAATTGGACACTCTGTGTGGGACCCAAATCTGTGGTTAAGCACACTCTCCAGGTGATTCTGATGCACATGAATGTTTGAAAAAAAATCACAGCATGACACCAGTTGTTCCTAATAGTCCTTACTTACCCTGAGCCCTTGCTACTCAAAGTCTGGTCCACAGACCAGCAGCATTGGCTTAACTTCTAAGCATGTTAGAAGTGTAGAATCTCACACTCTTCTACATACCAACTGAATCAGAATTTGTATTTTAGTAAGATATTTGGTGATTCATGAGCATATTAAAGTTTGAAAAGCACTACTCGAAATTATGTATTTTCTCTCCTTAGTCTTATATTGGCTTTTCTTAATCTCAGTGTCCAAGATTCTTGGGGTTTTTGTTCACCCATGGTACAGGAACAAATGAAAGTTCTTCCATTTTCTGCCTTGTGACCAAGTTGAGAGCTGTGCTTACTCTTTTCTGATAAAAGTCTACTTTCCCTTTCTATATCCCTGCTCCTCCAGCCTAAATGCACGCACACACAGATACCAAATGCTTTTGTTTCCCTTTGATGTCACCTTAAACTAGGCACAACAGCAAGGGAGTAGCTAGAGTTGTGTTAATGTGTTGTAAATTAACAGGAATGGTAATTGTTGCCCATTAATTAGGAAAGAGATGGCTAATTTCTTGCCATTTTCTATTTCAGAAACTACAGGTAGAACTTACAAGAAGCAGCTCATTGTGCTGTAGTTGATGCTAGTTATTTCCCAACCATGTTATGAGCAAACGGGTAGTGTTTAGAAAGCCTAAAACACAGGCTCTTCAGAGGAAAAGAAACACACCTTCTGGGGGCTTATTGTTTAGTGAAGTTACAATAAGAATAACTGGAAAGCCCACTCTCTGACAGAGTAGTGGGGTATCAAAGATTATTCAGAGAAGGATAGTTAACCAAATAATGTCCCAACTTCCAAATGATTAGTTCTGCCTCAATGCCACATAGTTTTCTTCTGCAGTGTTTAACTTCTCATTGGGTCTAAGGAAACTGATCCATGATGATGAAGGCTCTGCTGAATTACATATCCCACTTTGTGTACTGTGAGTCTTCCACACTCTCTGTGGCCACATCCTTGATGTGGGGCTACCAGTCAGTGGCAGTTTCCTCCATTCTGCAAGGAACTGGAAGCAAGAATCATGATGTCCTTGCTGTAGGTATTCTAAAACGGTGATGCTCAACCTCATGTATACATTAAAAGTGTGCTTGTTAAAAGGCAGATTCAGGACTTTGCTCTCAGTTAGAACTTCCTATTTAAGATGTCTAAGATAGGATCCAGGAAAATACAGTGTTTCACTAGAACTTCAGACAGTGCTGATGGCATTTTCCAAGGTACCACCATTGGTTAAAAATTATACCATTGGTACCTATGAGATTTTAGAAAGGGGACTGCATTTGTTACATGTCCTCCACTGCGTGTTGGGATAGTTGAGAAACATGATCTTAGACTTTTCTTTCTGCTCTGTAATAGTTTTCCCAGAGTTGGTTAACTATTATTGCATTTACATGTAACTATTAACATCTACAATGTACCAGACATTGTGCTGGATGCTGGAGATAAAAAGATAAGTCAGGTAAATTATTGTTCTCAGAGATATCATAGTCTGATGTGGTCACAGACATACAGAGTAATAAATGGCACAAAAGCATGTTAGCTGATAAAATAGCAACCTAACACAGGGCCAGTGGGGACCCAGCATTGGAAATAGTGACATGGAATAAATTCCCAGTGTGTTCTGATAGCTGTCTGTATTGGGCAAGGCCAGGAAAATTGGGGGACTCTTGGTCACATGGGAAGCTCAAGGTTGTCCTAAAAAGTTTCAGTTGAATGGAGGAGGCAGATATATATATACATTTGACCAACTGACTTTCCTTCAACTGACAGGGGTTTGGTCACAAAGAAGTAAAGTTTTAAGAAAACTTATGCGTCCAAGAGGGAATCTCAAAAGGGACACTGGAGAGCTGTGTAATTTCTAGGAAGAAAATGGTGGTCCTATTATTAAAAGCTTAGAAAAGATGTGGTTCACTCCATTGCCTGGAGTTTTGAAGGCTCTCTGTTCCATATTTCATTATCCAATAATAAATATCATAGTGAAAGTCACCTTCAGCACTTAAATATTGCTGGGATTTTATGGGATTGAATTGAAGGGTATTAAAAAGCCAGATGGGTGAGATACTTTTATAACACATGCTTCATAAAGCTGTGTATAGTAAGTGCCTGTATACCATCTTTTTAAATGAGAGCATTCAGGCATAGCATTTGGACATGAGGGAGCCTCTGCTTGTTAATTAAACTTGTTAGTAATACTGATTTTTAAGAAATAGGAAGAAGCAGCTTGGGGCAAGTAGAATAGGATTTATTTCTGAGAAGAGTAGTCCACTTGGATCTGTCAGGTACATCAGCAGGACCCAGCCTGAGCTGGAACTGGGTATCACGGAAAGGAAGCAGACCTGCAACAAGTTTCACTAGCCAGTAGCTGGCTATGGGGTCAGTGTAGCTGTTCTCCTGGTGGTGGTGGTCTGTGCTACCTGTTTAGATCGACTGTTATTACAATTTTCCATTAAGCAGAGGGATTTTATTAGGAGATTTAACAAGCTAAGTGGGAGTTAGTTTTGTATTTACTGCTATTTTTTTACTTAACATTATCATCCTAGTTTTTCTGGGTAGGTGAGAAAGGCTGAAACCAATGAGTCCCAGTCCCAGTTATTTTATTTATATAGATTTTTTGAAGTGAAATTCACATAACATAAAATTAACTATTTTTAAAGTGAAAAATTCAGTGGCATTTAGTACATGCACGATGTGGTGCAATCGCTTCTATCTAGTTCCGGAGCATTTTATCGCCCCCAAAAGAAGCCCTGTGACCATTAAGTAGTCACTTCCCATTTCCCCATATCCCTAGTCTCTGGCAGTCACCTGTCAGCATTTTCTCCCTGCAGATTTACCTATTCTGGATATTTCATATAAACGGAAACATACAATATGTGACGTTTTGTTTCTGCTGCTTCTTACCTGCCATAGTGTTTTTGAAGTTTGTTAATATTGTAGCATGTATCACTACTTCCTTTCTTTATATGGCTGAAAATATTCCATTGAGTGTTTACCAACATCAGTTTATCCATTCATTCATTCATTAACATTTAGATTGTTTCCACGTGTTTTGGCCACATTTTGTGAATACAACTGCTATGAACAGGCATGCATGTGTATTTGTTTATTTGCTTTTTATTCTGTTGGGTATATACTTAGGAGTTAGATTTGTATTATTTGTACAAAATATTCCCGCTACTGGGTTTCTCCCTTTGGGAGGATTGCACACACCACCCTCAATGGGAGCAGGCTTGGCTCCATAACTTACTTTGGCCCATGCATGCAGTGAGAGTGGAGATGAGTACTGCTGAATGGAATAAGAACCATCTCAAGATTCTGCCTTCACTCCTTTCCTTCATCCAAGATTCCTGCAGGGATGACCTGGGGGCTTCTTCTGGCTGAGTTCATAAATGTAGGCACCATGGAGCAGAGCAGTCAATCTTTTGAGCCCTTCCTGAAAGACAGAAAATTGGGCTCTGGGAAGGATAAAAAGATAAGAAAAAGTCTTCTTGCCACAAAAGAGCTTACAGTTTTACTGTAACTTAAGCAGGTAGTTTTAAGGTCTACAAAGTACTACAGAGGGCTGAGGAAGAATCCACAGAGCTTTCTTAGAGGTGGTGGCATTTGGATATGGCCTTGAGGCAGTGATAGGGTTTATGGGTATGGAGTGTAAAAAAGAGCCTTCCAGGACAAAGAATAACCCGAGCAATGACGTCACGATGGGAAAGTGAGATATTTGGGGAACTGTGATTCTTTTCAAGAATATATGCACTCTGGGGACATGGGGCTGGAACATTCTGTTGGAACCAGTGAGTGAAGGACTGTGACCTCCAGGCTAAAGAGTTGGCTCTCTATAGTCTGACATTACAAATGACAAGTTTGTCTCAGTAATGGATTACTGTCCCAATCTTCCTTTCTTGTTCTTTGGGGATGTACACATCCTTCTGCAACAGTGTTTATCAGCCTTTACATTGTTGTTTTTACTTCATACATCTCAGCTGTGCAACCCGAGGGACTCTTGTCCTTACACAAACTGATTCTCTGTGTTTGCCCTCATCTTAGTTGAAAATAACTGTTCGGAAACACCATAGGACATGGAAGGGAAAGAAAGCCCCAACATTTGTTGAACGTATTATGTGACAAGAGTTTTCCAAATGTTAATTCTCCTTCTCATCATCTCCTCTCAACCCACCATGGTGGTGGTGGTGGTGGAAGTGATTTCTTTTTTTTTTTTTATTTTGCAGTTGAGTAGAACTGAAGCCTTGAAGACAAGGAGTTAATAGATGATGGAGGTGGGGTTTGACTGTGTCTTTCTCATCTGTGTGTTCCCTGTTTACTGTAGAATCTAGCCCATAGTTAGAGTCTCAATAAATGAATGTGAGGGAATGATTGACCACATAACTGAATGACTAAATGAAAAAGTAAGGTCTTTTTGATTCTAAACCCAAAGGTGATGAGATTCCATTAAGACCACTGACTTATTCTGTGTAATTTTTTACCCCCACAGACACCAAAATGAATACCCTGGAACTGTAGTGAGTGTAACTGGGATCCGATGACACAGCTCTGGTTGAAGAGTATAGGGTGCCCTGAGCGGTTCCTAGATAATTTGGCTCTGCTAAGAGAATGTTCTTACTTATCTCTTGTCCGTCTTCTCTGGACAGAATGCTGGGTGCATGGACATCCATTGGCTGATCCTTCTCAGGTACATCATGCAGGACATTTCTGGCCCTTTGCTTTGGGATTAGAGCATTTCTAAAACCCTAGCTCAAAATGGGCGGAGTGCGGGAAGTGAAAAAAGCAAAGTGAAATGTAATTTCCTCTTTAATATAGACTGTCATTTAATCTAGTATTATAGAAAATGATTCGATCTTAAAAACCTATAAATTACGCTTGACAACTCTCTGACGTTCCTCTCCTTTCCCTTTCGGAAATTATACATGGCAACAGTGGGCTGTGGCAGAAAGGAGCATTCTGAATGCGGTTTATTGGCTCTTAATGAGAAGCGATTAATCTAAATCACCATAGGGGTGGATCCTTTGTGGAACTTTGAAATCAGAAGTGGCAGTGGGACCTTTTGACAAATGTGCTGTTCTGTCCTTAACAACACAAAAAGTTTGCAAAGGTTTGTGTGGTATTGTTTTCTTTCTTTCTGCAATAAGGAAAGAATACACACACACACACACACACACACCCACACACACTCAGAGCAGTCACTTGGACAAAATACAAAACCATCACATTTGGGCTCCTCCATTTCTTACCTCTTCACTCCTTCCTCCCCTGCTTCTTCCCACCCTCTCTGGCTGAGGCAGCTGGGGCTGCTCATTATGTAGTTATCTGGAAGACCCTTTTCTCTGTTTATTACTGTTACTGTGTTTTTCTCTTCCCTGCCTGTCTGGGGACCACCTGGCACAGAATGATGGATCATTACAGAGACTACTTGCCTGGCAAAATTGCTACCTCGGTCCCCTCCTCTTCTGCTTCACGTTGAGAAAGGAAGCAAAACCAAACAACCAAACACCCTAAAAACCCAAACACCTATGATCACAAGCTCTTTTGTTTTGGGATAATGGGGTCAAATTTGCAGCTGAAGGGATGATTCCATAAAAGTAGGATGATGGTGGGTAGGGCAGGATGAGAGAACACCCACAGAGAAGATCTGTTAGGTTAAAAAAAGAAAAAATCCCATTTTTCCTCCTGCTTTCTGTTTGGTTCTTTTCTGCCTTTGTTTGCACTAATTCTTTGTTATTGCCTTGCTGTGCCCTCTGTCTCCTTTGCTATGTCACCAATACAGAGTACAGCAAGAAGGATAAAACACTCAACTTGGGAGGGAAAGTTCTGAATTTGAATCTGTCTTAACACTTAGTAATCAATTGTCACTGAGTAGCCAATTGTCAATAAGTAGCCACTTGTCACTGAGTAGCAAGTCACTGAGCCCTGGCATTACTTTTGTTGTAGAATGGGTGTGATAGGCAGAATAACCACCTCCCCAAAATTCCCTACTCCCCAGAATTTGTGAATATGTTCAGCTATATGACAAGAGGGAATTAAAGTTCTAGATTGAATTAAGAATGCTAATCAGCTGATCTTAAAATAAGGAGAGTACCCTGGATTATCAGGTGGGCCATTGTAATCTAGAGAATGAGAAAGAGGGAGGAAGAAGAACAAGAGTGATGCAGTATGACAAAGGCTGAACTAGCTGCTGCTGGCTTTGAAGATGGAAGGGGCCAGGAGCCAAGGAAAGTGGGCAGCCTTTGGAAGCTGCAAAAGGCAAAGAAAACAGATTCTCCCAGTATTAGACTGTTTTCACACAGCTATAAAAAACTACCAGTAATTTATAAATTACTGAGTAATTTATAAAGCAAAAATGTTTAACTGACTCATGATTCCACATGGCTGAGGAGGCCTCAGGAAACTTACAGTGATGGTGGAAGTTGAAGGGGAAGCAAGGCACATCTTACATGATGGCAGGAGAGAGAGAGAGGGAGGAAGTGCCACACTTTTAAAACCATCAGATCTTTTTAGAACTCACTCACTGTCACAAGAACAGCATGGGAGAAACTGCCCCCGTGATCCAATCACCTCCCACCAGGTTCCTCCATGGACATGTGGGGATTACAATTTGAGATGAAATTTGGATGGGGCTTGGAGACAAACCATATTGCTCCCCTAGAGCCTCCAGAAGGAACATAGCCCTGCAGACACCTGGATTTTAGCCAGTGAGACTCATTTTGGGCTTCTGACTTGCAGATAGGTAAGATAATAAAGTTATATTGTTTAAGTCACCAAGTCTGGGATGATTTGTAAGAGCAGCAACAGGAAATTACTAGAGGGGATACTATAGAACTGAATGCTATTCTCCCCTACACATACCAAATTCATACGAATCATAGGATTCATATGAAATTTTAACCACCCCCAGCGTGAGGGTATTTGGATGTTGGGCATGCAGGAGGTGGTTATGTCATGGGCAGAGCCCTCATAAATGGGATTAGTATCCTTTTAAAAGGGACCTCAGAGAACTCTCTCTCCTCATTACATCACATGAGGACACAGTGAGAAAGCATTCATTATGAACAAGGAAGCAGGCTCTCATCAGATGCTGAATCTGCCAGTGCCTTGATCTTGGACTTCCCAGCCTCCAGAGCTGTGAGAAATAAGTGTTGGGTATGCATAAGTCACCCAGGGTATATTCTTTTATAGGAGCCCCAGTAGACTAAAACAGGGGTAACAATACCTGCTTCACATTCCTCACAGGGTAGAGTGAGGATCAAGGAGACAAGAGCTGTGGAAGAACTTGGCATACTGTAAAATGCCATGCAACCCAAAGACTTTGGTAGGAATTAACTCTGCCCATAGGTGAAGGCATGCAGCACAGGTGTCTTGAGCTGGGGGTAAAAGCACAGACCAACCAAGTGCTTTGAACACCTGCCAACTCCTTGTACAGCCTGACTCCTTGTTTTTTTCATTGTTTTCTGGGAGCTAAATGTCTCTCGTCTGGGAGAATAGGATCAGTACCCCTTGTTCTTTCCTCAGGACAGTTCCTGCTTGGGTGAACGGACTCTGAGGCACCATTGGTTATTACAGCCTGGTCTCTTATGTGGTCCATTGTCTCAAAGGATTGTTGTAGCAGCAAGTTGTCTTTGTTCTGTGTTGATCACAACTAGCATTTAGATGTTTGGGGGCCCGCCCCGGCCCCTCACATGTGTAGGCAGTCACTGGGGATGGGCAGTTGAGTTCTAAGGAATGTTCATGTGATATGATTCTTACTGGGCAATGCAATGTTCCCAGATGTACTGATGTTACCAATGATGATGAAGCTCTTGGCTGCATAGGCTCTTTCAGCTAGACCAGGATATAGGATATTTCTAACTATATTTGCTCCCAAGATTGTTTTCCTCATGATAACTTAAAGCGTGTCTTCCTTCTCCTAAATGTAATAATCCTCCCCAGATATCTAGGTTTAGGTTCCTGTTTTAGTTCATTATCTATTGCTTGTAAAAGAACTCATGAAACTGTGTTATTTATAAGAAACAGGATTTATTTTTCATAGTTCTGGAAGCTGGGAAGTCCAAGGTCAAGGAGTTACATCTGGTGAGTGTCTTCTTGCTGATGGGGACCCTAAGCAGAGTCCCAAGGTGGCCCAGGGTATCCCATGGCAAGGGGGACTGAGCATGCCAACATGCTATGCTCAGATCTCTCTTCCTCTTCTTATAAAGATGCCAGTTCTATGCCCATGATAATCCATTAATCCATTAACCATTGAATCCATGAATCCATGAGTGGATTTGACACATTAGTAAGGACAGAAAGCCCCTATGATCCAATCACCTCTTAAAGGCCCCATCTCTCAAAACTGTCACATAGGGGATTAAGTTTCAGCATGAGTTTTGGAGGGGACAAATATCTAAACCATAGCAATCCCTGAAAACATCCCAAGTTTGAGGCTTCCTATAGGAAGAATTTAAGGTCCAATGGAAAAAAAATAGAGTTAGTAGGTGAACGTATGAAAGCTCCCCCTTTTTTTGATGTTCACTGGAAGAAATACTAAAGATAATACAATAAATAATAAATATTAGCGACAATCTGCAATTCTTAAATTAGCCATAATGAATACTGTGCAATTAATTTCCATTTACTGTCTCTTGTGCACTTGATTTTTTTCAGGCTTTTCCTCCTACACAGCTTCAACAAGATGCTTATAAATTAGGTTTGTTTTGTAGTAGATAATAGGCATGCTGGTGGGCATTTTTTTGCTTATCTTTTCATATAGTCATTGCCTTTGTGATTTTAGGCTTTGGAACAGTGATTCTTAATTCTGGGGTCCCACTGTGGTCCCAGATGTGCACAGTAGCAACTTGGATGCTTGAAGCAACAAATGCCTTGGATGATCTTGATTAAACTCATTAGATATTTCTGAAAAGCAAACACACCTGGTTATGTATGTATGCCTGTGACAACATTGTGCCAACTCACGTCTTCATCCTATTTAACCTGTGCCTTAGTCCGTCTGATCTTAGAAATGCATGTTTGAGTTTGTATCTTGCTTTAATGCTCCTAATGTGGAGAAAAAAACAAACAAAACCCTGAATCAAAACATCAAAAATAAGCAAAATGACTTTGAAATCAATCCTGTATTCTGCATCTTTTGAATTATGAAACTTCTTTATACTTCTCTCCTGGTGTTAGATTTGCTTTTTAAACTTATTGGAAATAAATATCTGGCTGAAAAATAATGTGGCCACCAATTTTTTAACTTTATCTGTATCCAACTTATACAAAAGAATAATATGAAGTAGCAGAGGAATACTGACCTGAATGCCAATTACTGCATATGCAACTGGTAATGCCTTGGCTGGCAGAGGGACAGTGCCTCAGGTAAAGATATTGCTGACTGCCTTTATGGAGATGAAGCTAGCTTCTCTGTCTAGTAGGACACTGATGAGCCCCAAATACAATGCACTGAATATTTGGTCAAGCAAACTGAGAAACCTTTGAGTGACCTTCACTCAATCATGCATCACATGATTTATTGAGCACGTGCTTCAGGCAGTGCAGCAAAGAAGACCAGAGAATGTTATTTAACCAAAACTCCCTGCCTTTAAGGAACATTATATCAAGGTGGCAAAGTGAGGTAAACACAAATAAAACATAAAATAACCAATATTTTAAAATATATTAATGTATTTATAAATTTCATATATATTTAAACATAAAATCGTAGTTCAATGTGATTGTGAATTTGCTGGTGGAGTTCTTGGAAGACAGAGATCGTTCAGCTGGAGCACTCAGGAGGCTTCATGGAAGGGATTGAGTTAAAATGGGACTTGAAGGAAAGCAGGGAGGATGCTGGGCTTTCTAGGTAGGGGAGTAGCATTGGCAAAGATAGGATTGTTGTTGCAGGAAGCACAGTGATTTGAAAAAACTCTGAAGCACAGCTTGGCTTGAGCAAATGGTTATGTTGAAGAGGTCAAGCCTAAAGACAGCATGGGAGCCCACTAAATGTCTGAAATGCTGAGTGTGTTTTTAAAGATATGTAGAGAATATTGGCCTTTCTTGTGGAGGGAAGATTTCATGATCAGAGCTGGGCTGGGAGAAGTCCATTCGGTATGTGGTGTGTGGGATAGTTTGGGGCAGGAAATTCTTACTGCAGAGGGGAGGTCCATAACACCACTCCCTCAATTGGGAGATACTCTTTTTCCTGTCCACACTGGGGCTTCATCACTACCCCACCGTCATGACACACCTGTCCTGCACAACGACTTGTGCTCACCGTGTGGTCAGATATTTACTAGCTTTTCAAATTTTCCAAGGGCAGGCAATGCGTAGCACGTTTTCTCAAGAAGTTATATGCATGTGTATATGTGTGTGTGTAGACAGATAATGTTTTATGATTATAAAGGAAGTGTGTGCTCATTGCAGAAAATTTGGGGAAAATAGAAAAGTATAAAGAAAATAAAAAGTATTCATAATCTTGCCAGTCAGGAATAACCACTGTTAACTTGTGAATTTTTGTTTCAAGTCATCTACTATGGATAAGTACAGACAAGAAATATAACCAATGTTTAACAAAATTGAGATGATGCTTCATGTGTGTCCAGCCTGCATTTTATGCACCGTGTAAACATATGATTGTTTTTCATATGTCATAAAAGTATTTGAATTCATTTTAATGGCTGCATAATATTCCATTGAATGGCTTTAGCTCACTTTAGTCATGGTCCTATCAAATATAGTCGTTATTTCTAATTTTGTATTATTATAAAAACATTGCATTGAACCTACAGGTGCATAAACCTTTTATTGGGTTTCTGGTGGTTTCCTTAGATAGTTTCCTAGAAGGAAATTTACAGGGTTAAAGTTATGATTATTTACGAGAGTCTCATTCCATTGGTTTTCAGAGTGGTTATGGCAATTTATGCTTGCATCAACACTGACAGTCTGCCTAGCTCACTCCACTGCCTTTACCATGGTCACCCATACCCTCCCTGTTGCTACATTCAGTAGCCAATTCTCGGAAATCTTTATACCTGATCATCAACTGCATTTGGCACAGCTGGACGCTCTTCCCTAATACACTTTCTTTCCTTGATTTTAAGAGTATCTCACTCTTTGAGTTTTCCTTCTCCCTCTCAGGCTCCTTTCCTGGTCTGTCCCTATCTTTTTGACCCTAAACATATTATAGAGCTCAGTTCTCTAGACTCTCTTTTGTCTGTATTTGCTGTTGTGGTGATCTCTAGATTCACGTCTTTAAGTGTTATTCAGACTCTGATGTCTCCTTGATTCTTATCTGCAGGCCAGCCCTCTCCTCTGAATATAAGCCTTGTACATCCCTCTTCTACTTACATCTCTGTTTGGATCTGTATTAAGCATTTCAAATCCAAATTCTTTATTTTTAAAGCCCTGAACCTGTTTTTCTATCTCATAAATGCTAATTCCACTTTCCCAGTTGTTCAGGCCCCAAACCTATCAGATAATTTGAATTAGTTCCAATTTGTAATGTACAGTTTAAAAATCTTTTAAGGGGTCATCTCATTTTCTCTGATACTCCACATCTAATCTGTAAGCTGATCTTTTTAACCTTTCTTCCAAAAATACACCCAGAAACTGACTACCCCTCAGCACCTCAGTGCTCCAACTTGGTGCAGGCCATTCATCTGTCCCTTCTGGTCATTACAGAGCCTCTCCCGGTCTCTTTGATTTTTTCCCCACCTCCTCCAATGCTCTATTGGACATGGTGGCCAGAGTGAGAGGATTAAAAAACAAGCCCTAGCCTATCAGAGCCCTGCTCATTGTATGTGTATCATACACTTTCTACGTCACTTGCGATAAAGCCGGAGTTCTTATATCAACGCCTGGGTCCACGTTTCCTTGCTGGGTCCGCATTTCCTTGCCTACCTCATTTCCAACACTCTACCTTGTTCACGCTGTTCCAGCCTACTGGGCTCCTACATTCTTTTGCAAATGCTGCCTTCCCAATGAGGCCTTTCCTGACCACATGATTTAAAACTACACAGCCAGTCTTTCAGCACCAACCCTTCCCTTTTCTGCTTTCTTTCACTCCAAAGGCCTTATCACCATCTGATATGCCACATTTTACTTATTTGTCTGTCTGTTGTTTGTTCTTCCTTCACTAGAATGTAAGCTCTATGAGGGAAAGTATTTTCATTCTGGTTTGATTACTGCTCTGATCTAGGTCCTTAGAGTAGAGCTTGGCATGGAGTAAAGCCTCAGTCAATAGGCTGGATGAATAAATGGTGCGAATATGTTTGTTTGATTAAAGTGTTCATTAGCCTGTTATTTTATCTCTAGTCTCATGTCTTATTTTTATATGTATTTTTTACTTTAAAACATTGTAGGGATATACAAATAATATGAAATTTGCCATCTTCCCCATTTTTAAGTGTACAGTTTAGTAGTGTTAAGTACACATTGCTTTACAACCAATCTTCAAATTTCTTTTCATCTTGCAAAACTAAAACTCTATATCTACTAAACAACAACTCCTCATTTCTCTCTCCACCTAGCCTTAGTATCTACCATTCTACTTTTTGTCATTATGATTTTGACTACCTTAGGTACCCCATGTAAGTGCAATCATATAGTATTTTTTTCTTTGTGACTGGTATATTTCACTTTGCATAATGTCTTGAAGGTTCATCCATGTAGCATGTGTCAGAATTTCCTTCCTTCCTAAAGCTAAATAATATTCCATTGTAGTGTATACCACATTTTGTTTATCCATTCATTCATTGATAGACACTTGGGTTGCTTTCACCTTTTGGCTATTGTAAATAATGCTGCTATGAGCATTGGGTGAACATATCTCTCTTTGAGACCTTGCTTTCAATTGCAAGACTCTTGTTTCATGTTGCCACATTGCATTTTAGAGTAGTCACGCCAATTTATACTTGCATCAATACTGACTGTCTGCCTACTTCACTCCACTGTCTTGGCCATGGTCACCAATATCCTCCACAATGCTACATTCAATGGTCAGTTCTTGGTACTCATCTTTCTTGACCATCAATTGCAATTGACACAGCTGGACACTCACTTTTGGGTATTACCCAGATGTGGAATAGCTGGATCATATGATAATTCTATTTTTAATTATTTGATGAACCACCATACTGTTTTCTGTAGAGGCTGCACTATTTTTTGTTCCCACCAACAGTTCACAAGGGTTCCAACTTTTCATATCCCTGTCAACACTTGTTATTTTCTGATTTTTTATTTTTTATTTTTAAACAGTAGCCATGAGTGTGAGATTGTATTTCATTGTGGTTTTGATTTGCATTTCTTTAATGATCAGTGGTTTTGAACATCTTTTTATTTGCTCACTGGTCATTTGTATTGCTTTGGAGAAATGTCTATTCAAGTCCTTTGCCCATTTTTTAAATAGGATTGTTTTCTTGTTATTTTTGTACTTTATTTTTTTTTTCTTGAATAGCCTCAACGAGTGTAGTTTTGTTCGCATGCTTATGTTAAATCCTGAGGAACAAGTATAAATAAGCTTAATATAATGAATTCGGGTGGAAAGGTGGGGAGTCTAATCTTGGCAAAAAGAATGACATGTATTGTGGCCATAAGTGAGACAGCATATGTATTAGCATAAATGCCTATTGGTGTTCTGTGACATTTATATGTAGTTTACATATTTTATGTGTAACAATCCCAGCTGCAGCATCATTGACATTTTGTGTTGGATAATTCTTTGTTGTGAGTCACTGTCCTGTGCTTTGTCACATGTTTTACAGCATCCCTGGCCTCTGCCCACTAGATACGAGAACTCTGCTGCCCCCGGCTGTGATAATTAATATATCTACATACATTGCAAAATGTCTCCTTGGTATGACCCCTTCTTTCCCCTCAGTTAAGAACCACTGTTCAAAGAATGAATGCTGGTATATTGTGAGTAAAAGCCATATCTATAGTAGGCTCTGTTTGTGTGGAAGTCAATATTCAACAACTTATCAATTATATCAGTGGGTTTAGGGGATAACTATGCTGTCATTGTTTTATACTCTAAGAGCTCATATTGATATTGTTATTTCTTATTGAACACTAACTTTGCTAAAAGTCTACCATTAGGACTCAATTATGCAGTAAATTATAGCCTTTCTTTTTTTTCTATTTAGAGAAACGTCTGTTTGCTCCTATTCTGAGAACACGCCCAAAGCGTTGAACTAGAATGTTTTCCTTGACTTTCTGGATCTCTGGCAGAGTGAGAGACTGAGAAACCTTTAGCTTTCACTTGATTTTAATAGATTGCACAAAGGATACGCAACTGAATAAAGTGACATATTCATCAATGATATTGTTAAGACTCACTCAGCAGCAGGAAACGGTGCATTGTGGAAAGATTTCTGGGGAGGATTTTGACCTCTCCAATACTAATGTTGACTGGTTTGGACATAGATAATCTGACAGGCTTTTGAGAGTATAAGCTGACTAAGCATAGCCCCTGCCTGACTCCTGACTTCCCTGAGTGTCCTTTGCAATTTGCAATATACCATTAAACTTAGGACCACTATTATTCCACATTCTCAGGAATTTCCTTCAGAAAGCATTACAAGTTTTTTGTTTTTTTTTCCCAAAAGATATTGCACCATATGTATGTTGGTAATCTCTAAAGCTTGTCCATCTCTAATCTTGGACACAGATGATTCATTTACAGTGAATGGCTAAATCATAGGAACTTGATTGTCTGCAGTTCTTACCCTAAGGCAGTGTCATGTTTAGTCTCCTCATGGGGTATAGCCATCCAATGAAGAGATGAGAGCGTTCATTCAAAGCAGCAATTGTGTTTAGCAAATTGACAATTATCTACCAATTGGTGTTTACTCTGGCAGTATTCATATTGGTTAATAGAGTGCGTTTTCTTAAAATATTACCAGAAATGCAAAATGCATGTAAAGTGAATGTAAAATATAAGGCATTAAAATATGATGTTTTTCTCCCTGACACTTTTCTGTGTTTTAAATTATGGCAAACACACACATACAGACAGCATGTGTTAAGATTTACCCTCTTAACCCACTTCCACATGTACAATAGAGTGCTAACTATATGCACATTGTATGTACAGCATATCTCTAGAATTATTTCATCTTGCGTGACTGAAATTTTATAACCATTGAACAGCAACTCCCCAGTCCCCTCTATGCCCACCTCTTGCAATTTTCTCCACAAAGTTCAGGAATGATGGTAGTCAAGAGGGAGGCAAATAATCCCCGAATCACCTTGATTTGTCTCCAACTTGCTTGGCATCACTTCTGACTTCAGTTGTGCTCTTATCCTAGGTAATTTTTTTTTTGGTGGTGGGGGATGGGGTCTGGCTCTGTTGCCCAGGCTGGAGTGTAGTTGTATGATCTCAACTGCCCGGGCTCAAGCAATCCTCCCACCTCAGCCTCCTGTTAGCTGGGGCTATAAGTGCATGCCACCACACTATGCTAATTTTTTTTTTTTTTTGGTAGAGATGAGGTTTCACCAAGTTGCCTAGGCTGGTTCTGAACTCCTGAGCTCAAACAATCTGCCCACGTCAGGCTCCCAAAGTGCTGGGATTACGGGTGTGGGCCACCATGCCTGGCCTTATCCTGGGTAATTTAAAGGTAAAGGTTAACATTTATTTAGTACTTACGTGCCTGATAGTGTGCTAAGCCCCTTTAATCACTGTCTCATTTAATCCTTTCAATAGTACTACGAGGTAGGTACAATTACCATCTCCTTTTTTCTCTAGATGAAATAACAGACTTGGGATAATTGAGACGGAGTTTCACTCTCATTGCCCAGGCTGGAGTGCAATGGAACAATCTCGGCTCACTGCAACCTCTGCCTCTCGGGTTCAAGCAATTCTCCTGTCTCAGCCTCCCGAGTAGCTGGGATTACAGGCACGTGCCACCACACCTGGCTAATTTTAGTATTTTTAGTAGTGACAGGGTTTCATCATATTGGTCAGGCTGGTCTCGAACTCCTGACCTCAGGTGATCTACCCGCCTCGGCCTCTGAAAGTGTTGGGATTACAGGCATGAGCCACCGCGCCTGGCCTTGAGTAACTTCTTTCTGTTTACATCTGAAGTGTCAGTCTGAGGAGCTTGTTCTAAAGACATCTGCATTGAGAATCTGCGAAACCATATATGAAAACCCCTCCTCCCCTTCCAGCACATGTATACCCACTGCAGGTCTCATGTCAGGACAAACTGCTTTATAAAGAATCAAAACAGAATGAGGAACAAAACAAAATAAAAATCTCTAGTGGGATCTCTGTCCTGTTCGTATTGCCAAAATCACATAAATGCAGAACTCACGATATCTAAACAGCCATTGCCATAAATTATACATTATATACCTATAATTATACATTGAAAGGTAAGCTTGTAAATGTCTTTGTTTTTGTAGAAACATGCTATCACAGCTTTAGCAAGAGTCACATGCCTCATCCATAAATTCAGTCCACAGATACATTTAATTTGGGCACAATGTTTTTTAAAAACCCAATTTTAAATATTTTGAGGGAATGATGTACACTTTCCGATTTGACACAGTCCTCACCAGTCTTTATCTTGCCTTGTCTGCTTCACTTGCTCACTTTACCTGCTTTGCCCTCATAGGCACTGGGATTTGAAATCCATGTGTAACAAGAAAAATTTGAGCGGACATGGATGGTTTTCTTTATAGGTTTGGTACGTGAACATACAATACACATATGTTACCTTGAGGCTTAACTTCTGACAGAATATTTGCTCTCTGATTATATTTGTATAAATAGTATGACCTCCTCCTTTTTTATTTTTGAGCACCTACAACTAACTTGTGTCTTCCTCTTAGATTCCTACTGTTTTAATGCTTGATGCTCCTGTGCTCAGAGGTTGAGATGAGTGAAGCTGCATTTTTGGCAGGTTTCTCAGAGATGCTTTAAAAAAGGATTTTGTGTGTGTGTGTGTGTGTGTACAGAGCATGGAAGGTGTGGGTTTTGAGGCAATTAGAAGAGTAATAGGCAAGTTGCTTTTCTCCTGAGCCTCAGTTTCCTTATCTGTGAAATATAACTCATGATACCTACTTCACATGATTTGTGTGAGATTTTAATAAAAAATCAGGTAAAATGCCCAGCATAGGTTAGAAATCCAGAATATGTCAGTGTCTATTTCCCTTCCTTTCATTCTTCTCAAAAAATTGAATTGAATAGAGACACTGCCAGTGATATCAAAGTATATCAAATAATTTCTGATGAGAATGTCAGAGAAGGGTAGTAATAAAAATGTACTCTCCCCAACAAAAGCTCCATAAAACTGCCACTCAATATCAATATGCTTTATTGTATATAAATTTCTGTGTGTGTGTGTGTGCACATAAATGCAGCATCTCTGTATATGTTAGTGTATGTGTGCTCACACATATGTGTTGTGTGTGGATTAATATGCATGTGGGTGTGCAAGTGGGCTTGTGTGTGTCTCTGTGTGCATGTGTGCACAGAAAGAAACAGGGCTAGGGGAAGCAAATACATTGCACAAGATGTTCAATGGTAACACTCATTTAGTATATTATAACTCACGGTATATAAAATAAAGTTCATTTATGATGTTGGTCTTACCTTCTAATTAAAATCATAGGCATGAAGCTTTTTTATACCTGCATAAAATAAGCAGTTTAATTTTTCTACACCAGGGGAAAAATGATTTCATTGCCTGTTATGTAGACCATTGGTACATGATGTGAAGCAAGTGAGGCTGGTTATGAAAGCTTTTTTTTTGAGACAGAGTCTCGCTCTGCCACCCAGGCTGGAGTGCAGTGGCGTGATCTTGGCTCACTGCAACCCCCACCTCTAGGGTTCAAGTGATTCTCATGCCTCAGCCTCCTGAGTAGTGGGGATTACAGGTGTGTACCACCATGCCCAGCTAATTTTTGTATTTTTAGTAGAGACAGGGTTTCACAATGTTGGCCAAGCTGGTCTTGAACTCCTGACCTCAAGTGATTTGCCCACCTCGGCCTCCCAAAGAGCTGGGATTACAGGCATAAGCCTGCGCCCGGCCAAAGGCCTCCTTCTTACCCATTATATTCGTCCTCTCAAACTCTGCGAGCACCACAGATGCTTCCTGGTAGGTTTTCTCAAGGGCAGCTTGAGTGCTTTGACCCGTTTCCCCTACCCCTTCATAGTGCCATGGGAAGAGGAAGTTGTTTGGTCTGTGATTACTCTAAGAGTATTTCTCTGCATTATTCACACATGAGTGAAAAAAAGTTATTATACTGCTCCATTTCTTAAAAATGTGCTGATAACTAGATGACTTATTTCAATGAAGCCAAAGCAAATATTTGAGAAAAGAAAGTAAGCTTGTCTTAGAAGCTGTAAAGGAAAAAAAGAGGGAAAGGACTATGAATCTTAGCACTTAAAAGACCTACATTTGTTTTAAAGCTTATTTTATAATACTAATATATGCTCTGGGTAACATTTTAAAAATTCTGTTAGCTAACACTTTTATTTTATAAGATATGGAAATTTGGGGGGCTATGTTTTATACTCTGGACCTTATGGTTTAGACTACATGATAGAAAATTGGTGGCAACATATGCAAAGATAGGAAAAACTCTAAGAGGAGATAAATTCACTTGCTCATTCAGGAACTCAGAGAAGCCGAGTTGAGCTGGATAGTACATTCCAAAAGGGTTGTGCTGTTGATGAAGCCAGGACATAAACAGGGGTTCAGATTTTGCTAGGATGTTTTAAGGATTTTGGAATATAGGAAGATCGGTTAAACCACTGGTTTTAAGTGACAGAATGTCAGAATCAGATTTGTGTTACAGGTTGATTGTTCTGGCCACAGTGTGAAACATGGATTGGAAAGGACAAGGCTACTGTGGTGAGACTGGCTGGAGTTGTCTTACAGTAATCCAGGAGAGACATTTGCATGTTTTGGACTAAGACAATTACAATAAGTAAGGAGATAATGGATTTGGTGTTAAGAGTTAATTGAAAAGTAAAATACACTGGCCTCATAGACTTATTCTTTCAGAAGGTGAGAAAGTAGAGTCAAGGATGCATCTTGGGCTTTTTGCTAAACATGGATAGTTGGTGGAAACGCTCATGGAGCTAGGGTATACTGGATAAGCAGTAGGGCTGCGATCAGGTACCACTGTGGGCACATCTGGAGCTCAAGGTGCTTGTGGGGCATCTAAATAGAAGCATCTTCCAGGCAACAGAGCTTCCAAATCTGTGACTGAGACTCAGAGATTTAGGAGTTTTCCCCAGGAGGTGGTGATTTTCAAAAGGAAAAGGAAAAGAATCAGGAATGGAAGATGTCACTGAGTAATAGTATTTTGAGTGAAAAGGAAGAAAGTCAAAATGGAGGGTTAAAGAGTGGTCACAGTTAAAGGATAATAAGAGAAAATTGAGTATCCAAATGAAATGAAAAGGAAAAATAGATGAACATGGGGTTATGGAAGCCCCTGGAAGAGAATGCTTCAAAAAATGCTTCAAAAAAAAAAAAATGTTGTAGTATGAAAGGCTGCTATGAGTTTAAATAATGGAAAAGTCTGGGTGTCTAAGCGTTTATTGGTTTAAATACTAAAAAGGTAGTCATATCTTTAGTGAGATCAATGTAATTGTGGTACTCAGGCAGATCACCTGAGGCCGGGAGTTTGAGACCAGCCTGGCCAACTTGGCAAAACCCCATCTCTACTAAAAAAGCAACAACAAAAAAGAATATACATTATGCCATATGCTCAAAGCCAGTTTGGATATTATCAGAGTCAGGTTATTGTTGAGGAAACTGAGGTTAGGTAACTTTCTCAAGATGATACAATATTAACAGAGAACTGTTGAGATTTGAACGTGGCCTCTCTGATGCCAAAGATTTTTCGTTACAATATTTCTGTCCCCTTGACTGAAAGATGATAAACCTTCTGTGGGAGTAATATTTGCCCAAGGACCTTTGGGGCTATATGCTTTGGAAAATATCTCTAACAAAGGAATCATAAAAACCACTTAATTGAATGCATAAAACAATTCAGAAAGAACAAAACAAACAGTGGGATCATGGCAGCATGGCAGTGGGGGAGGGAGCTTCTCATGACTAAAGGAACAATGCTGTGATTAACAATGACATGGAGAAGGGATTGGGGAGAAAGAGAGAAAGAGAGAGAGATGACTATCTCAAGGTCAGGAGACAGAAGACCACAAAAAATATTCCCAGCGCTTAAAAGATGGACATCATAAATGAAACCTGCTTCTATATGCAGACCTAGTCTTGCCCCCTATTTTTACCTCAATTCAACAATAAGACACTAAATCAGGAGAAAAGATAATACAAGTATTTTATACAGAGGCCCAGATGCCCCTTTTTGTGCTATAGCGTACAAATACCGATGACTTATTTATGATTAAAGTTATTATATTTATTCTTTCCTAACTTTCTTTACTAACTCTGTCTATATTTGTCCCTCTGTCCTTTCTTTAGATTATGCTTCTCAGTGATCCTGAAATAGAGAGCAGCATACTGATCAGCTCCGACGAAGGGGCCACCTATCAGAAGTATCGGCTCACCTTCTATATCCAGAGCCTGCTCTTTCATCCCAAGCAAGAGGACTGGGTGCTGGCCTACAGTTTGGATCAAAAGGTGAATAAATACTATTTTCTCTTCTTTTTTTTTTTTTTTTTTTTTTTGAGAACGAGTCTCGCTCTGCTTCGCCAGGCTGGGGGTGGTGGCCGGATCATCAGCTCACTGCAAGCTCCGCCTCCGGTTTGCATTCTCCTGCCTCAGCCTCCCAAAGTACTGGGCTCATAGGCTCCACCCACTCCGCCCAGCTAGTTTTTTTGTATTTTTAGTAGATACGGGGTTTCACCGTGTTAGCCACAGGATGGTCTCGATCTCCTGACCTCGTGATCCGCCCGTCTCGGCCTCCCAAAGTGCTGGGATTACAGGCTTGAGCCACCGCGCCCGGCCATAAATACTATTTTCATTCACATCTTGTCATCCAGGTACCACCATGTGAAAATCACTGGTTTTCTTAATCCAGATTTTAGAGGGAATTCAGCGACGTTTCATCATTCCAACCCAAATCATTTCATCATTGATTTTGCCTGCAACAACTAACTTTTCTTTCTGCTCTTAAGTATCAAAATAGGTAGACAGGTATATTTCACTTATTGACAATGCTATTATTTCCTTTTCTTTCTTTCTTTTTTTTAATTTTTTTTTTTTTATTTTTGAGACAGAGTCTCACTCTGTCATCAGGCCGGAGTGCAGTGGCGCGATCTCGACTCACTGCAACCTCTGCCTCCCGGGTTCAAGAGATTCTCCTGCCTCAGCCCCCTGAGTGGCTCGGATTACAGGTGCCCACCACCACGCCCAGCTAATTCTACTATTTTTAGTAGAGACGGGGTTTCACCAAGTTGACCACGATGGTCTCGATCTCTTGACCTCATGATCCATCCACTTCGGCCTCCCAAAGTGCTGGGATTACAGGCGTGAGTCACCATATTTCACGTTGTAACAATGACTTTCTTTATAATTTTACTCATTTGACCTTATTCAAAACAATCCTGTTAAAGAAGTAGGATATACGTAATATTTTATAGTGACATAGTAAACCAAGGTACAGAAAGGCAAAGGTGCTTATTCAAACCCTCCAAGCTAGAAGCTGAGGAGCCAGGACTTAAGTGCGTGTTATCAGATTCCATGTCTAGGCATATTCCATCATACTATGCCATCTTCATTTGGTGAAATTGGAATATACCCTTGCTCTTAGTTGAGTAATAGAAGGGAAGCTTCAAACAAAGTTCATTTTGTTATTTTCTAAAAATACATTAAAAGTCTAGTGACCCCAATAAGACCTCCTTGTTGAGCTCCAAATACGTATATCCAGCTGCATACATAACATTGTCTGTCTCTTGTATGCCTCAAAACCTCTCAACTCAATGTATTCTAGAAATGAACTGGGGATCTCTCCCCAGCATAGCTGGCTCTCTTCCAGTATTCCCTCTCTCTAGCCATTTAATTACAAAATTAGAAACCTAGGGAGTATCTTTAATATTTCCTTGTTCTAAGCCCACTATCTGTGATCAATCATGGGATCTAATACCTTTGTATTCCATCCATTTCTTTCTGTTACCACTTCTAAATATCTTTTGATTCCATCCTCTTCTTTCTGTTACCACCACCACTCAAATATGTTTCATTTGTCATCTGAATGATTGCTAGAGTCTCTCCAGTATGTTAATACTACAACCTGAAAAAAATATTTCCCAAATATAATGATTGTATGCCTTTGCTTAAACCCCTCTCACATTTCCTCTTTGTTCACAAACTAAAGACCATAGTCCCCAGTAGATATTACCAGCCCCTGCCTGGTCTGGTCCCTCCTTCTCTCTCCGGCTCACTGTTATCACTTTCCCCTTGAATCTTTCAGTTGCTTGCCCTACCTGTCCCCCTTGCTCCCTTTCCTGTGCCTGGAATTCTCTTCTTTAATGTAAGCGTCGTCGTTGTCAGATCTCAGATCCAGCATCACTTCCTCAGGACACCTGCCCTAACTCCCTGACAAAATCAAATCCCTTTTGATGTTCTTTTACATAGCACTATGTACCCCTTATTCAAAACACTTGTCACAGATGAGATTTTGTGTTGATTTTTGGGGTCATCTGCATTCCTCACTAGATTACAAGCTCTGTCTTGTAATCAGTCCTCAGTGTCTATCCATTAGATGGATGAATTAGTGGATGAATGCTGAAATTCTGCAGCTCTCTATATTTGATCAACTTATACTTAAGAAAAGGGATTTTAGATGATTTCCTCTTTGTATTTCCTGACATCTCCATAATCTTACTACAGTGCTTGATGCCAAACTATTATGCAATAATGTTGTGGAATCAATCAGTGAAAGGAAACAGATAATTCTGAGCACTGTCTCTCATAGGGATATCCACAGAACAACCTTGGTTGAAATAACTTCTTCACTCTGCTCTCTTAAATACTGAAACAGTTGCTGCTCAGTGTATATTTGAATATGTGATTATGAATTTGTGTGTGTGTGTGTGTGTGTGTGCTTGCGTTCATGTGATGTCAGCACCTTTAAACAATAATTTCAACGTAACCTTTCTATGTCTCGTTAACCAAGCCTCATGGTGGGCGCCAGGTGCTTGATGCAATCCCCTAAGGACACCCACATGACATTTGCAGAGGAAAAGCCACTGCAAATACATTTCTTTCATGGCATCAAGTGGATATTGTATGAAAGACTTAGCCAAATGTCAGATAGTCTGTGACTTTAGAGGCTTAGTATAGTCAGAAATTTTGAAATGGTGTTCAAAAAAGTAAATTATTCAGATATCATTAAATGGTTGAATGGTAATTTATTTATAAGAAGCTCAGAACTCTTAAAGCTTATTTTTATTTGTACAGAGACAAGCTAGGTTAGAGGCAACAGACTTCTCATACCAAGAGGTTGATAAACCAAATGCAATATGTCTCCTGTGTATCTAAGAGTGTCCTTTCCCTCCATCTCCACAGCACTGAGAACATCTGGGGCGTTGCTCATGAAGTACCCTTGTGGATATAATGCATTCAAAATACTTTCAGACTTGGTGGCTGCTCTTTCTCTTAGTAAAAATATTTGAAAATGTGGCAGTGGGTGTTGATGGATTTTTCTAATCACACTGCGCATTTCTAGATATATTATTCCTTAGGTACTCTTTCTTGTTGACATCTTTTGCGTAAAGTAGCCGAATGTTCTTCAGGCCCATAAAGTTTCTAACCAGTGCCTGGCCATTCTTCTTTTAAATAAATGATGTGTGAAAGCAGATGATACCCCTGGCAACACTTGCAGAGATGGCATAAAACACCTAGCCCCAGTCATCCAGGTTGCAGAAGAGTTTTTCTTTATTTTGGGGATAATTTAGCAGTTTAGAGTCAAGGAGAGTGATGCTGTGCAGCAGCAAATGAAAATGCAAGTGTAGTTGAGATTGATATACAAATGTGTTATTTCAGACTATAGCCTTCTCTGATGTGCATGCTTGAAGGCAGCTGTTTCCTTCTAGAGAAAATGAAAAGTGCTAGTATTAAGGTAACTGCAGCATCAAAGGGAGATGTTTGTGGTGAGGAGTGAATTGATGTTTCCATTATTGTGCCTTTGATGAAATGCGCTAGCAATTTCTTTAGAGTTGGTAAGGCTATCTCGTTATGTTGTATGTATTACAAAAGACCTAATTGAATGATATTTTAAAGGGACAATATCCAATTGCTTTACTTTCCCAAATGCTACCCCAAAGCTACAGGCAACTTGCCAGTAGATCTCACTGGGTAAAGGCACTGCTGGAGAATTAAGGAAATACCTTCTGGATAAAACAAAATTGCATCTAGAAATCGAGAGATGCGCATCACGCTCTGCTAGTGATATGTGGGTGCTGGGTTGTGAGTTAACTGGGAAACATGTCTACCTGATACTGGCCAAGGCCTGGGTGTGGGGAAGATCATCTGAACCCTCCAAAGCTGCCAAGGGGTGGGGGGCAAATGTACCTTCCATTTGACCCTGCTGGAGGGTCATACCTCTGCAATCCTGAGGCACCCCAGTCTACTAAAGTCCTTTCTGATTTCTGATCAGCTTAATTTGGGCATTTGATCAGTTCCTTCTATTGTGACCATCTTATGAGCTTCCCCATTCCCCCTACGTCCCATGCCAGCTCCTTCTCTGTCCTATAGATTCTCCTGCCATCTTGCATTTTAATTTAAAAGGACTCAATAAAGACAACAGATTCATTCTTGGGTATCTTTGAAGATATTTTATAAGAATTTTTGAAGTTTAAAAAAGCAGTGGAAGTAATAGGTTATGGTTGACCAAACTGGAAATGACAAAAGAAAAGCTACTCCCCTCCCTCCATCTTAGAACCAAAGCTCTGTAACTACTTTTGAAGACTGTGTCTTTGTCAGTTATTCAAGCGGTAGGATTCTCTTTTGTTTCCGTCAGGCTATTTCCTCACTGATGACTGAAACAACTTACATTGTGATGTATTTAGATTAGCTGGAGGGCTCAATAATCTTATTAAAACTGAGACTTTTGGAAAGATTTTGAGATAGGTTTTGAAGACAATGCAATCCTAGAAATATAGCTGCTGTTCTCATTGCTGTACAGAGCTGAATGTTTAAACATTCCTCATTTTGACAAGAGACTGTAGTGTTTTTTAAAAAATGGGCACATGCTCATGTATCCACAGATGCATACATCCTGGCACAGGGGGCCTTCTGTAGGAGATGGAGAGCTGAAAATAGCTATTTTTTTCTGTGTGAGAGGTAGGATTGCAAAGCTCTCTAATACCATTTATATTCTTGGCAAAATGAACCTTTAACAAATACAGCTGGCTTTGGAGATCAGAGATGAACTCAATGGGATTTCAGACTCCATTGTTTTCGTACACTTCTGGGCTACAGTGGTCTAGAATTGCCAGTCATTTTGATGTAAAAAGCACTTTCTGAAACACTGGCACACATAATGAAGGGTTGCTGTTATAGTCTTAATAGTTGGGGAGCGGGCATGCAGCTAAGGATTTTTGTTGATCACCTCCTACCCGACAAGTTCAATAGTAGCTGACAGATTGACAGACTGGCTAAGCAGCTGATGCAGTGTTAGGCGTGGCAGCTGGCAACACCGGACCCAGTACAGAGGAGGTGCTTGTCCCATGCGGGCTTTGCCAATTGGACTGTAACTGGGGCAGGTGCTGGAGTGTATCTGGATTGTGGAGGGCCTGAAAACTCAAAAGGAAATGTAAACTTGACTTCTGGAATGCCAGATCCAAAGAAACTGTGCCTTTCATTTATATTCTCATTTAAAACCACCAGATTAAAAATGTAATTGTGTTGAGATCCTCCAGGATTAGTAGGTGATGATAACTTTCTCGGTAGCTATTGGCAGAAACAGGCTTCCTGTCTCCTCACCTGGTGGAGATAAAGCTGCCGGTAGTTAATACTAGGGATGACCATAGCTTTGAAGCTTTTCCTCTGAGGAATAGGAGTGGGACTAAAGGACACCTTTCACTTAAAGAAAAACATTGCATTTTTATTAGGTCCTTTTCCATTCTTTTTTGTTTGTTTGTTTGTTTGTTTTTGAGACGGAGTCTCGCTCTGTCACCCGGGCTGGAGTGCAGTTGCGGGATCTCAGCTCACTGCAAGCTCCGCCTCCCGGGTTTACGCCATTCTCCTGCCTCAGCCTCCCAAGTAGCTGGGACTACAGGTGCCCGCAACCTCGCCTGGCTAGTTTTTTTTTTTTTTTGTATTTTTTAGTAGAGACGGGATTTCACCATATTAGCCAGGATGGTCTTGATCTCCTGACCTCGTGATCCGCCCGTCTCGGCCTCCCAAAGTGCTGGGATTACAGGCTTGAGCCACCGCGCCCGGCCCCATTCTTATAAAAATCATCTATATATAATTTAAGAGAAAGAAAAATCTCTATCTCTGCTTACCTACAGCAAGTGGCCACTACTTTTGCAGGTGTCTCCTCAGTACAATAGAGGTGTGCTATCTCCATCACCATAGAAACACCAGGAGGTGGAGCAACCACCCAATGGGTGTGGCCCATAATCAGAGATACCCTGTGATACTTGAATGTTACCACGGATCTATTTGAGCTGAGTTCTGGATGACAAAACTGGTTTAATGTTAGTTATGAACTTGTATTCAGTGAGAGAAGGGCAGTAAGGATCTCTATTCATGTCAGTGTTGCCTACAAAACATTCGTTCAAATGAACAACCTTTAGCAAAACTATGGTTCTAATAGCCTATGTCTTCCCAAGCATGCTTTTGCTTTTCTTTTTTAATATTTCGAGATGGAGTCTTGCTCTGTTGCCCAGGCTGGAGTGCTGTGATGCGATCTCAGGTCACTGCAACCTCCACTTCCTGAGTAGCTGGGATTACAGGCACCCACCACCACACCCGGCTAATTTTTGTATTTTTATGTAGAGACAAAGTTTGGCCATGTTAGCGAGGCTGGTCTTAAACTCTTGACCTCAGGTGATCTGCCCTCCTCGGCCTCCCAAAGTGTTGGAATTTACAGGCATGAACCGCGCACCGCGCCCAGCCCTAAGCATGCTTTTTCTATATGATATCCTAGACTTTCTGGTCTCCTCTTCACCTTCTTGGTTACCATTTTAGTAACCTGATACATTTCTTAGAGGGAAAATCACATTCGCTGAAATACTTAATGGAAGATACAGCATGTATATGCTTTAAGAACGGTACTCAGGCAGGTAACAGTATCTTTCCCAAAGCAATTATGTTCCCATGGCAGAAATTCAGCCGTGGCAGTGTTTTAGTGAAGATAGGTGGCTCCAGCCACAGGTGGCCCAGGAGGTGGAGTAATGTAGCCTCAGCTTTCCCTGTGTTCTTTCATCTGCTTCCTCTGTGGACTGACCTTGTCTTTATGTACGTGCTGATTTTTTGTGTTAATAACACTGCCCTAGTGCTGACCACTTTGCTTGAATCCAGATCCTAGATTTATGGTTTTCCAGATGGACTCAGGAATTCTTCTGCTTGTCCCCTCCTTTGCAAGTCCCTATGACCTTAAGCTCTTGTCTGCCTGACCAGGTCAGGCCACTTATGCTCCCTCCATTCTCTGCCTATATCTTTGACCACTCACCCTGGTTTGACCGCACCTGGCCTTTTAAACTCAGGGTCGTTCTTTCAATTTTAAAAATGGGATTGTAACATACATACCAAAAAGTGTACATCTCATGAGTCTGATGAATTTTCATTAACTGAACATACCCATGAAACCAGCAACCTGATCAAGAAACACCACTGGCATCTGAGAATTACTTGTGTGCTTTTTCAGCCACTACCTTCCACCCTCAGTGGAGCCACTATCCGTCAAGGTCATTTATTATTTCATGCAGACAGCTAAACTAGGAAAGCAACAGATAGAAAATAAATTTCTCTGAAGAAATGTTAGAAGGTAGCAAGTGAGGTAAACAATAGAGAAGAAGAAATACTTTAAATGTTAATATTAGAGAACTAGACTAAACCAAATACAAGAATTTATTCAGTAATCCCAGTTAATCTGGAAAATTCAAAAGGACAATTTGAAAAAATGTTCATTTAAAATTAACAGGTTTCATTTTTAAAAATGTATTACTTTCTGTACGATAATCATAATACCCAGTGTTGGGTGTTATATTTTGAAATAGTATTGATGGATATGCAAATGAATTTTCCTTCCTGGAAAATATCTTGGCAATATATATCGGAAAACATACACATATTCATAACTTGACCCAATGGTTCAGTTGCTCACTTCTGAGACTATACCAATGGAATAATCCTATGAAGCTCTAGGCATGACAATGCTTATCAAGGTCATTTATAATGGAAAAAACTAGAAAGAAACTCACTGCCTAACATTAAGGGACTTTAAATGATGGTATATACATTTACTGGGGTATGATGCAACCATTAAAACAGTGACCATAGTGACCATGTAGCAACATAGGTATATATTAATACCTATTAAATATATATAGGCATATCTTGGAGATATTGTGGTTCAGTTCCAGGCCACCAAAATGAAGCAAATATCACAATAAAGCAAGTCACGTGAACTTTTTGGTTTCCCAAAGCATATAAAAGTTATTTTTATACTATACTGTAGTCTATTAAGTGTATAATCGCATTATGTCGAAAAAATGTACATACCTCAACTTAAAAATACCTTATTGCTAAAAAATGCTAATGATCGTCTGAGTCTTAAGCAAGTTATAATCTTTTTGCTGCTGGAGGATCTTACCTTGATATAGGTGACTGCTAAGGGTGGTGGTTGCTGAAGATTGGGGTGGCTGTGGCGATTTCTTAAAATGAGATAACAATGAAGTTTGCTGCATTGACGACTCTCCGTTTCAGGAAAGATTTTTCTGTAACATGCAGTGCTGTTTGACAGTTTTTTACCCACAGTATAACTTCTTTCAAAATTGGAGTCAATCCTCTCCAACCCTGCAACCCTGATAAACCCTGCTTTATCAACTACATTTATGGAATATTTAAAATTCTTTCTTGTCATTTCAACAGTGTTTACAGCATCTTTACTGAGAGTAGATTCCATCTCAAGAAACCACTTTCTTGGCTCATCTGTAAGTAGCAACTCCTTATCTGTTCAAGTTTTATCATGAGATTGCAGCAATTTAGTCACTTCTTCAGGCTCCACTTATAATTCTACTACTCTTGCTATTTCTACTGTGTCTGCAGTTACTTCCCCCACTGAAGTCCTGAACCTCTCAAAGTCATCCTTAAGAGTTGGAATCAACTTCTTTCAAACTCCTGTTCATGTTGATATTTTGATCTCCTCCTATGAATTTCTTAAAGGCATCTAGAATGATGAATCCTTTCCAGGAGGTTTTCAATTTACTTTGCCCAGAGCCATCAGAGAAATCACTGTCTATGGCAGCTATAGCCTTATGAAATGTATTTCTTAAAACAATAAGACTTGAAAGTTGAAAATTCTGTTTGATCTGCAGTCTGCACAGTGGATATTGTGTTATCAGGCATGAAAATAACAATCTATTTGTAAATGTCCATCAGAGCTCTTGAATGATCAGGTGCATTGTTAATAAGCAGTAATATTTTGGAAGGAATCTTTTTTTCTTAGTAGTAGGTCTGAACAATGGGCTTAAAATATTCAGTAAATCGTACTGTAAACAGATGTGCTATCATGCAGGCTTCGCTGGTCCATTTATAGAGCACAGGCAGAGGAAATTTAGCATAATTTTTAAGGGCCCTAGGATTTTTCAAATCATAAGTGAGCATGGACTTCAACTTAAAGTCATCAGCAGCGTTAGCTTGGCTGAGTCTTCCTGTCCTTTGAAGCTTTGAAGCCAGGCATTGACTTCTCCTCTCTAGCTGTGAAAGTTCTAGATGACACTGTCTTCCAATAGAAGGCTGCTCATTGAAAATCTTGTTTAGTGTATCTGCCATCATCCATGATCTTAGCTAGATCTTCTAGATAACTTGCTGCAACTTCTAAATCAGCACTTGCTGCTTCACCTTTCACTTGTGTGTTGTGAAGATGGCTTATTTCCTTCAACCTCATGAACCAGCTTCTGCTACTTCAAACATTTCTTCTGTATCTTCTTCACCTCTCTCAGCCTTCATAGAATTGAAGAGAGGGCTTTGTTCCAGATTAGGCTTTGGCTTAATGGGATGTTGTGGCTGGTTTGATCTTGCATCTAGACCACTAAAACTTTCTTTATATCAGCAGTAAGGCTGTTTAGTTTTCTTATCATTTGTGTGTTCACTGGAGTAGGACTTTAAATTTCCTTGAAAAACTTTTCCTTTGCATTCACAATGTGGCTTTTTGGTACAAGAGACTTCACTCTCAGCCTCCTGGCTTTCAACATGCCTTCCTTACTGAGCTTAATCATTCCTAGCTTTTCATTTAAAGTGAGAAACATGCAACTGTTTCACATGAACACTTAGAAGCCATTGTAGGGTTATAAATTAGCCTGATTTGAATGTTGTTGTGTCTTAGGGAATAGGGGTGCCTGAAGACAGGGAGAGAGATAGGAGAATTGTCAGTAGATGGAGCAGTCAGAACACACACATTTATGGATTAAGTGAACCATTTCTATAGGTATAATTTGTGGTGCACTAAAACAATTACAATGATAACATCAAAGAACACTGATCACAGATCATCGTAACAGATATAATAATATGAAAAAGTTTGAAATATTGTGAGAATTCCAAAAATGTGATGTAGAAACACAAAGTAGGCGCATACTCTTGGAAAAATGGTGCTGATAGACTTGCTTGATGTAGTTGCCACAAACTTTCAATTTGTAAAAAACCCAATATCTGTGAAGTACAATGAAATGAAGTATGCTTGTACGCATTACATATTACATATGTAAATATATACAACTGCATACATAATATATATTAAGACATACTTTTAAATACAAGTATGCAAAAAATAAAGTAAGGTAAAGAAAGGAAAGAATGAAGGACGGAATGAAAGAAGGGAGGAATGAATGTAGGAAGGAAGAAAAAAGGAATGAAGGAGAAAAATTATTTTAAAGAATGGAAGGAAATATTCCCAAATACTAGCTAGGTCTGTTAAGATGATGGAACTATGTTTGTGGGGCTTTTCATTGCTTTCATAATTAAAAGTTCTTTAAAGTAATATGCCATAAATAGTTTATGTTTATCCTAGTTATAAGGCAGTGCTCTTAAAAAATGCTTTAGATGTGAATAGGGCTGATTTAGTAAAACTCTTTCAAATCATTATTTAATCCCTTTTCAAGAAGGAGTATGTTGTAGAAGAAAATTTCCCTGAACTAAAGTACACAGCCTGAGATTTCTCTTTTCTTCAGCGTGATTTTTACTGTCGTCTCTTTAGAACTCTGAAATTCTAGGAATATTTTTTTCTCCTAACAGAAAGTGTACTCTTGTTGGATGTAACCTCAATCTATATTATTTACTACTCAGCAACAAATACAGGGTTTATGATTTAGAAGGGACCCACCATAGATAGATGTTAAGGAAGTGATTTATTCTGGTAGTTTTTCAGATGAATTTTCCGGCTCCATCCCAAAATTGAATTAGTATTTGCTTATTTGCCTTGACGGCTGTAATGGAAACAAATGCTTCTGGAGCCAAGGGGTGTAGACAATTCTAATGCATTGAGCTTTGAGCCTAGGAACTCTTAACATGCCCCATGTTACTTTACTCAGAGTTGGATGTAGAGCTGCTCCTTGGAAATAGAGATACGTGTCCTAAAGTACCTCCCTCCCGTGTGTGGCACTGACAAATGCTCTCATATATGTGATTATGTTGAATTTTCATAAGCAGCTGCCAGGTAGATATTATTTCCAAGTTGCAGATGAGCATATGACTCTTGAAGGGCATTCTAACTTGCTCAAGGTCACACAGCCATTGAGGGGACTGGCCTGTTCTCTATCCTAGACCTGGCTGAGGTACAGCCACCACACCCCACTCTTCCTGGTTGATAGGTGGGCTCTCCCTTGCCTTGAGACAGAACTGCATATGGGCCACTTTTACGCTGAACCCCAGCTCCAGAGAGCACAATAGAGTAAGACAACAAAATCAGCCATGTGGAAACCAAACCTTCAAATGAGTCCAGTGGTTCTTGTGGTATATTTCTCAGCTGATGGCAGTTTCTGGAGTGGGATTTTGAGGGTAGAAGCCATCAGACTGCTTGCTGATGATAAGACATTGGACTAATTAATTCTGCCTCAAGCAAAAAATAAACAACAACAAGGCACTTGTGTTTTAAGGGGATTTTGTCCAGTTTTGCTCGCTTTTCCCATTAATTCAAATCTTTGAGTTAATGTATAGATTAAACCAAGGTGTTTGTCCTGTAAATAGGTAATACTATGATCTGAAATTTTTAAAGGAAGCTTATGGAGACAACATCTTTAATATGGTAATGAAAAGAGAAGTTGAAATCATTTAACTTCATTTACGAATCATGAATATGTATTATGCTTTAAATGAAAAAAAGGACTAAAACAGATATAGTGTTTGTTCAATTTGCTAAAGAGAAGACAATTTGTGGAGATTTTTTTCCCCAAAACTCAAGCAATATGCAAATGTAGGAAAATCAGACCCCGTGTTAATTCCATGGCATGATGAATATTTTTATAATCCTAATTAGTACCAGTCATTTAGTCTAGCAATTTCCCCCAATCTAGCCAATTTGAAATTAAAATAGATGCCTTGATTACAAAACTCATTAGCAAAGAAGCACCCTTCTCACTAACCAGTTCATTTAAAATGCACAAACTGAATGAAGTGTGGAACACTTGTGTTGTCAATTGGCATAAGTGAAGTGAGTCTTAATTGGAAGCATTGTGAAGTATTTGTATTGCTGCATGTTTCATTGCAGTATAATATATCATTCATTAAATGTAACAAAAGCAACTTTTAAATGATTTAATTAAATGGAGTTTGTGCACTTGGTAATTTTTATAAAGTCGAATGTCACAATTGTTTGCATTTGAAGTACTGATGGGTATTAATGTCAGGAAGACGAAGTCTGACTCTGCATTTATCACTCAGATTATGCAAAGAATGGCAGGTTTAATGTGAGAGGAGAAAATTAATTATAGAACATTGACTTCTTACTTAAAAGTACCCACATGCATATTGTCCTTGTGAATTTGGGAGTAGGAATTTCAGAACTACCTGATTTATGGCTGGGAATGGAGTGGAAGGGCCTGGCAGAGGACTAGGAGTGGAATGTAAGGAGAAAATAACATTCTGGAATTTTTCTTTTGTAATTTCATTTTTAATCAAGGGAGGAAGTAGTAGGTGGAGAGAAATGCTATCCTGTGTATTTTCTTCTACTCAAAAGAGCAATAGAGATGTGTAGCAATGCAGATTGATGTTCTGTCTAAGCAGAATGTGATGTGAGTGGGATGGGGGAGGAAATTGGCTTCAGACCAGGGAAATGCTGCGGATGGGGACTCCACAGAAGCCCCGAACTGAGGCCAGGGAGCAAGGAGATGAAGGATGATTTCCTGTGGAAGAGGAGGCAGAATGGGCTGTAGTAGTGGCAGTTCTGTAGGCAAAGTATAAGGCAAATATAGAAGCTGAGGTTCCCCTGATGTTTCTTCTCTGTGTAAAGCAGATGTCAGCTGTTGCCTCATATTTATGTTATTTCAGCTCACTTCAACAAGGAGGCAAAACTCAGCCATGTCACTGATTTCTGTGAGAAATCCCATGTTAGCAGACACTATTGATGTCTTGCGTATACCCACTAGATATTTCCATTCTAGTGTGCTCCTGGTGACTTCTGACTGCCAATATTTGCATTTCTTTGCCTGAGGGCTTTCTCTGAAGCCTCTGGAGGCTGCTCCACCCCTCTGTGCAGGAAGCTATGGAAGTACCTGGGAATTAGGAGCAGCCCTTAGCCAAAGATAGCAAAATTTGGTGTATAGATACCTCAGCTCTCTCACTCTCATGTGTGGTAACTCTGAGACATGTGTCTAATACTTTTAATCTAGAATTTCCCAATGGAATGACACTCTAGTTGCCTACAAAGTTAGCTGACTTCATAACATTACATATAGACTGCCTTCTCTTACTTGGGTAATTCTCTACGTTAATACCAATGAGTTTTAATTTTTCATCTCCAAAATAAACTACTTACACTCTAGTCCTTGTCTTGGGGCCTGCTCCTGGGGAGACTCTAACCAGTTGTGCCAAATATTTTGTGATTTTGGTGGTGGTAGTGGAAGATTTGTGAGGTCAAGGATGGGAATCACAAAACCTAGGTTTCTACCCAGAAATTACCCTTTGACATTTCTATATTCCTAATCTCTCCTGAACCCCTCCCACTCCCCAGGCTGTCCACCTGGGACACCTGTGAATGTGTTACTCTAGGGAAAAAGGGACTTTATAGATGTGATTAAATTAAAGATCCTGAGATGGAGAGATTATCCCAGATTATCTTGAGGGACCCAATATAGTCATAAGGGTTCTTTGAAGAGGGAGGCAGGAGGGTTAGAGTCGCAAAAAGATGTTACATGGAAGCAGAGGTTGCTCCAAGCTCTTTGAAGATGAGGATTGGCTGGAAAAGGCAAGGAAATGGTTTTTCCCCTGGAGCCTCCAGAACGAACGCAGTCCGGCTTCCTTGATTTTAATCTCATAAGCCTCATTTCGGACTTCTCACTTCCAGAACTATTCTAGAATAAATCTCCATTTTCTTAACCACTAAGTTAGTGGAAATTTGTTACAGCAACAATAGGAAATTAATACACTTACCAGCCCTTCCCTTGGCTTCACTGGACCTCCTGTCCCAGAGCAAGCAAAATCAACTGCTTGTCTCCACCAGCTTCTTGAAAGCCCAGGCATCCACATACCCAGATACGGCATATCCAGGACATACTTTTGACTCCTATTTCCATTGATCCCTGTAGTCTTGAAATAAGAAGAGTTTCTCCTTGGAGGTAGAAAAAAAAATGTTCTCTATATTGTTTACATACCGTAGCAGTTTGTTTGGGGTGCTATAGCAAAGTACCACAGACTGAGTGGCTTAAACAATAGAAATGTATGGCCTCATGGTTCTGGAGGCTAGAGGTCTGAGATCAAGGTGTAGGTAGGGTTGATTTCTTCTGAAGCCTCTGTCTTTGGCTTGAGCATGGCCAGCTTCTCCCTGCATCTTCATGTGCTCTTTCCTTTATCTTTGTCTTTCTATGTCCTGATTTCCTCTTCTGGTTTTTTTTTTTTTTTGAGACAGAGCCTCACTCTGTTGCCCAGGCTTGAGTGCAGCGGTATGATCTCGGCTCACTGCAACCTCTGCCTCCTGGGTTCAAGCAATTCTTGTGCCTCAGCCTCCTGAGTGGCTGAGACTACAGACTAATTTTGTATTTTTAGTAGAGATGGGGTTTCACCATATTGGCCAGGCTGGTCTCGAACTCCTGACCTTGTGATCTGCCCACCTTAACTTATTTACCTCTTTAAAGACCCAGTCTCCAAATACAGTAACATTGTGAGGTACTGGGGGTTAGGACATCAACCTGTGGATTTACAAGGAGGCACGTCAGCCCGTAAGACATATGCATGTCAAGGTTGCTGAGTAATGAAAGTCTTTGTCCCTGCTGCCCTGTGTGAGGGGACAGTAGAAGTCTTTTCTTGCTGTGTAGCATGAGATGTTCCTGAGACATATGGAATGGAACCAACTACCACGAAAATTGACAGTGGAGTGTTGGGGAGGGAGCAGGGGTTGGGACTCATTCCTGACATGGAAACCAGATCCATGTGAGAGGCCCTGAGCGTGGCCAGGAAGTTTCCAAGCTGGTCTTTGGCCTTGACCCTGGACAAGGTTAGGAAATCATGGAGGACACAAGAAAAAATATGGTGCCCAGACCATGAAGGTCACTGGGAAGAATGTTGAGGGGTCAGAGTGTAAAAGAAGTCTCAGATGGAAACTTGTATTTTAAAATCATGGCTATTTGCTTGTATAAACTAGATGTGTTTTGTTTCAGTTTTGGCATTTTGTTTTTGTTCTCTCTTTACATTTGAAAATGTCACCAGATCTCAGATGGTCCAGAAGTTACAGAAAGTTTGGTTGACCCGAATGTGTTGCAAATCTTCCTAAAGTTTATCATTGGCTTCCCCTCAGCTTGGAGGATAAAGTGAAAGCCTTTAGCTCAGCACATGAAGTCTTTTAACGTGCATCCTAACTTCCTACCTCCTCTTTTTAAGCACTCCATTCACTCATGCAACAGGGAATGTGGCTTCCTATTTCACGCCAAAATGCCCCGGCACATGTGCTTTCTTCTTGGAGTCCTTTCCTTCCCCCTCTTCGTTTAGCTAGTCCTGAGTCCTGCTCATCTTTCAAAACTCAAAGAAAACAGAACTTTCTGGAGAAAGCTCAGCCTAGACAGACTTTACCTATGAAACCCTAACTAATCTAGGTTTTTAAGAAAAGTCTAGAAAGAAGCGATTTTCTTAAAACCTTTTTTATTTGATGGTTTTACATATATTAGGTATGTTTTTTTTTTCTCCCCCGCTCAATGTTTAGGACATTTAAAGACATGGGTGAGAGTTAAAGAGAACCTGTATAAAGTTTTTAATTGTGGGGTTGAAAAGAAAGGGAAAAATTATCAAGTGATTTGAAAATAGAATCAGAATTTGTGACTGCCTAGAAGTCACAGGGGAGGGGGTGCCTGACAACACTGACCATGACAAGAGTCAAAGGACATCAGAGATCTGATGGTCTGATTGCCTACAAAAATATCTAAGGCCAATGGCTGTTCATGGCACACTTCCTTCCTGACAAAGGAGATGCTTGTTTCCCAAATGCACTTAGTGGAAGAGGGGAGCGTCTGGTCGGCCCTGTTGCCAAGGTGCACTGTAGAGGGGATAATGACCTTCCTTTGTGGTTGCTCTTCCCTGTAGTTGCTTTTCTGACATTTTTTCCCCATGCCTCCCTTGGCTGCTCTCAGTGCTGGAGGCAGGATCTACCAGTAGCTGTCTGAGTAAGTTATTGAAACAGACTTTTTAAAATGGAGACTTTTTAATTTGAAGTGTTTGGTAGAGATACCAGGGTTGTAATCTAGAAGCTTTATAATAGGCAGCTAGGGAATGAATGAGGGGAAAAAAAGATATGTTAACTTTTATTTCTTCAAATATGATCATGTCAATGTTGGGCGTGAATGTTTTCATAACTGAAATGCTGAAAGGTGGCTGGGAAATCCACTCTCCCTTGAGTCTATCTCAGGCATAGATGGTCTCTTGAACCTTCTAGCCCAGAGACTTCAGTCCCTGAAGGGATCTTTAAGATTTCATTAGTAGATCATTACTCTTGATATAATCTACCTACCCTTAGGTTTACACAAAGTCTTTCCCTTTTTTTGATGCTGAAAATGCCAGTTTAATAATCAGGTAAAAAGCTCATTTAATCTCCATTACAGGTATCATGACTTAATCATTAAAGATACTGAAAAATATGCCCCAACGTTTGTCTTTTTTCCTCCAAAGTAGCTTGCTATTCAATAGCAGAGTCTAACAAATTCTAACAAATATCCATTTGTAAATCTCAAGGAAGTTTTCTCATAGTGAATACTGGTAAAAAGGAAAATGAAGAAAAGAAGCAGAGACAGCAAAAATCATCTGTTCCCTCTGGCACGTGTCATTGAGAGTATCAATACCCTACTCTCTATACCCAGATACCAAGTGAAGTACATGATATTCAACAAATACTTATTGAGCACTTACCATGTATCAAGACCTAGAGATGCAATAATGGATTTTGTTACCATCTTTGCTATCATAAAGAGAGAACTGCTGATCAAATAAGTAACTGATGGCAATTACAATAAATGCTATAAAATAGAAGCACAGATGGTTAGAGTATGTATTAGGGAGGAGGTCTGACCTATCTTCAAAAATGTTTGATATGATTTCTGTATTGAAGAGTTAAGGTGTTCACTGAGAGTGAAATCTTTTTGGATCCTCATAAACATGATTTAACATAAAACTAGGGTCGCTCTATGAGTTGCCTTCAGATTCTTTAAACAACTTTATTGAGGTATAATTGACATTCAGTAAGTACACAAATTAAAATATATAAACTTGATACAATTTCGATATGAATACACCCATGCAGTCATCACTACAGTCGAGAATATGAGCAAATCCATCACCTTCAAAAGTTTCCTTGTGCTCCTTTTGTAATTCTTTTCTTCCACCCTTTTTCATCCCCTCACTGTATTCACAATTGGTGATACTCTTTATATCACTAGAGATTAGTTTGCATTCTCTAGAATTTCTTATAAATGGAATCATAAAGTATGAACCCTTTTTTGCATGGCCTGTTTCTCTTATAATTATTTTGTGATTCATCTATGTTATCTGTTTCAACAGTTTCCTCTTTCATTGTTTCCCTGATAATATTTTATTATGTGGACATAGCACAATTAGTTTATCCATCCACATGTTAACGGGCATTTGGATTGAACCTAGGAAAATAAAGTTGCAATGAGAATTCATGTATGAGTGTGTTTATGAACATTTCTCTTGGGCAAATAGTAGTGGAATGGCTGGATCATATGATAGAGGTAGTTTCAAATTTTTAAGAAAATGTCAAACTATTTCCCAGAGTGTTTGTTCTATTTTTCATTTCCACTAACAATTCATGAGATTTACAGTTGCTTTATATTCTTAGTAACACTTGGAATAGCCAGTCTTTTTTTTTAATTTTAGCTTTTCTTTTTTTTTTTTTTTTTTTTTTTGAGATGGAGTCTCGCTCTGTCATCCAGGCTGGAGTACAGTGGCATGATCTCGGCTTACTGCAACCTTTGCCTCCCGGGTTCAAGCGATTCTTCTGCCTCGGCCTCCTGAGTTGCTGGGATTACAGGCGCGTGCCACCACGCCCGGCTAATTTTTGTATTTTTAATAGAGACAGGTTTCACCATGTTGGTCAGGCTGGTCTCGAACTCCTGACTTCGTGATCTGCATGCCTCGGCCTCCCAAAGTACTAGGGTTACAGGCGTGAGCCACCACACCCAGCCAATTTTAGCTGTTCTAGTAGATGTGTATTGGTATCTCATTGTGGTTATAATTTCCATCCTTTTAGTGACTAAGGATGTTGAACATCTTTTCATGCACTTATTTTCTATCTATATATTTTCTATGGTTTTTACCCATTTTAAAATGGGCAACTTGTGTTCTTACTATTGAGTATTGAGAGTGTTTCTATATTCTGGATAAAAGTCCTTTTTCAAATGCGTGATTTACAGTACTGTCTCCCATATTGTAGCTTATCTTTTAATTTTCTTGACAGTGTCTCTCAGTGAAGAGAAGTTCACAGTTTTGATGAAGTACAATTTATCAATTTTTTGGATCGTATTTTTTGAGTCATATCTAAGAAATATTTGCCTAAGCCAGTGTTACAATTATCTTTTTCTTTTGCCTTTTACTAGATGCTATTATAGTTTTAAGTTTTATGTTTAGACCAATAATCAATTTTGAGTTAAATTTTTGTATGGTACAAGGTATATATCAAAGTTTATGATTATTGCATATGGATACCAAATTATTCTAACACCGTTTATGGAAAAGACTATTCTTTCTCCATTGAATCGCCTCTAAAGTTTTGTCAAAAATTAATTGACCATATATGTGTGGATCTATGTCTGGATTCTATTCTGTTCTATTGATCTATTTGCTTATCTTGACACCAGTACTACATTATCTGGATTTCTTGGTCACTGTGGTACTTCACATTTTCGTATGAATTTGAGAATCAATTTGTTTATTTCTACCCCCTACCTCCAAAAAATGGCTTTTGGAATTTTGATTGGGATTGCATAAAGTCCAATAGACTAATTTGAGGAGAATTGGCCTTTTAAACATATTGATCTTCTGATTTGTGGACACAGCCATCTCTTTATTTGTTTTGGTTTCCTTTTAATTTGACTCAGTGATGTTTTATACTTTTAGCTTATAGATCTTGCACCTCTTTTAATCAGATTTATTCCTAAACATTGCATAAACTTCACTTTTAAATGACATTTTAAAAAATGTCTGATGTTTTTGTTGCCAGTACATAGAACAAACAGAAAAATCAGTAAGAACTCAACCAACTAACTTTATTGACATCTCTAGAGCACTTCATCTAACACAAGTAGAGCATACACTCAAGGGCCCATGGAACATTTATCAAGATGGGCTATATTCTGGTCATTTGTGAATGAGTACAAATAATTGTAACTTTAATCTGGAAAATGGTATTATTTTACTAGTTTCTGAGAAGTATGAAAATTACTTAATGTGTGAAAATGCATTTTGAAACCATTAGAGGGATTTTCAGAGATAAGAATTAATAATAGAAAAAAATATTTACTATCAAAAGGTGACTTCAGATGTCAAGCAAGTACAAACTTCTGCCTTCACATGTCACTGAAGAGGGAAAGTTAGCATCTCAGGAGTTCTGTGGAGGGAGATCCAGCGGGGATGTGTGGATGATGAGAAGAGTGGCATTTATGTTTTCGATGATCCCTGGAAAAGGTGTGAGATTTGCACATGGAGAGGATATTCTAGATAGTGCAAACAGCCCAAATAAACTTGTGAAGGTGGAGAAAGGGGGCTATAGCTAAGATTAGCAAGAGGAATAATAGGGGAAGTGATGGGGAATAATAGGAAATGTCATCAGAAAGTTGTTCTGAGATTAGAGAGTGAGGTATTTGGGTGCTAATCGGTGAAATTTATACTTTATTATGTAGACAGGAACCTATTTCTTTTAACACAGTTCACATGGAGGTTGGGAACTGTCTATATTAAAGTAACAAAGGCTATTTGAGTAGATAATTTCTTTCATATGAACTAACCATTGAAAACCTAAAGGAAATCTTCAGTTTTGCCTTTCATCAATTTCATATGAACCCCTAATTTGTGTCATAACTTTAGACATGAATATTTCTGATTGTGTTTCTCTTATTTTGAGACTTGACATTTCCATCAATAATCTGATCCCATCTAGGAAGTCAAGTCCAGATCAGGCAATACCCTGACTCTAATCCTCTGCTGTTATAATCATAGGAAAAAGCCCATTGTAGATGCTTCCAGTCTTGGGAGAAGAAGAAGGTACATCAGGGACTGAGGGTGATGCATATGTGTGCTTTTTGTTTTCTTAGGGTCCATCCTTGGGGATTACCTCTACAGCCTTTAGCATCTGGGACGCATGGTTGAGCACTTACAGATCTCTTCTTCAATGTCTGTGTCATGTGTTTGTCTTAGCTCTGTAGCATGGCTAATTTTCTCATGCCAGAGCCTCCTTTTTCATTCAGCAAATCTTTACTGAGGACTTGATGGATTTAAATAATTGTACACAATGCTTGTGTGGATATAATGATGAATCAGTGAAGTGTCTCAATCTGGTGGGATGGAAAAAGTAATGAACTGTTAATCACAGATGGTGCTATTGGAACCTTAGGGACCCAGGGAAGTTCGAGATGATAATCAGGAAACGGCCTCTGTAGACTGTACAGAATGGGAAAGGCAGAGTGCTGAATGTTGGAGGCTGAGGGGGACTTAACCAGTGAAAGGAACCTTCCGGGTGTTTGTTAGGTGCTCAATACATACCCGATGACAGATCAGTTATGAACAAAGAGGTTCCGTTGGGAAGAACGTATAATTTGGTGGAAATCTCAGTTTATTCACAGTTGAAAGTAAACTTTCTTGAAAGAGACAGTGCAAGGCTCTGGAAAGAGAATTGGGCTTAGCTTCAAAAGGCCTGGATTTAATTCCCTTATTCTCTTTTTGCCAGGTGTGTTATGTGGGGTGGATGACTTAACCTCTCTGAACCTACCTCATTTTCTGTACATTGAGAATAATGATGAAAAGATGACAGGTGTGCTGTGAGAATCAAGCAGGAGAAATTATACAGATGTGCTAAGCACTGTTTTGTTGGGAGACCTCTGCTTGTCATAAACCAGCTCTGCAGAATTCTCCTCCAGGCCTCACAGCTGAGCAGAGGACATCAATTTTCATATGATTTGGCTTGTGAATTGGTTAACCCAACTCAGAATTCCTTCTCCTTCAGGGCAGTTATTTTTTTTTTGTATCTCTTCTTCTTTGCTACTTTGAATTTTAACTTTTCCAAGACTTCAGGGGTTGCTTTCTCTGGACTGAAGACATCTGCTAAGATTCTTTGAACCTTCTATCTCCTTAATCCCTAGTTGTTCAGATTCAGAACTAGAAAGGCCAGAGGTCTCAGGCAGAGGAGGCTGGCTGGGTAATAGTTGGCTAATGGGACTGTACGTAACTGAGGACAGTTTCCCAGTGGAGAATCATTAGCCCTTGATTAATATGAAGTGTGGACATCTGTGACTGCCCTATCTTTACTCGTTAAGTCACAAGCTGGGGTTCTGACTCCATTTGCAATTCGTCAAGGCCCATATTCTCTAATTACAGAATTAGAGACAGGAATACTCAGATGATCCAGGTCTTTGTCTTTATCATGGAAGCATACACAAAGGGGGAAGTTATGACGATGTGTGAACGGTGACATTTTCAGCATTTCAGCAGTGTCAGTGTCACTTGGTGGCAAACCTTCCTATTGCTGGTGTAGATGCATGCCCTCATGCTCTGTTGTAAAAGTGGAAAAGAAGAGAGAAAAGTATATCGTTTATTCTAAAACCATCCCTTTTTTGTTTTACTAATACTTCTAGATATAAAATGTATTTTATATACTCTCATTGGTAAAGTATTTTAGTCGTTTTGCTGCTGCTTTTAACCTCTACTTTTTCTTAACTGGTTTGTATAGAATCTTTGAGCTAGACAGGTCCAACCCTGAAGCCATTTATATATTGGCTCTAACTAGCTGCCATGTAGTTTTGATTTACATACTTCCAGTGTGAGGGAGCTCAATTCCTCAGAAAGCAGACACTGCCAGTTTTAGAAAACTCTGGTTATTAGCTAAAATGACATTAAAATAAAATCTGCTTCATCTAAATTTCTGCCTGTTGGAAATAGTTTCCCCTTATTCACTACCTTGTTCAAATACTGTTCTGTGCTCTGAAATCCATAAGCAAGTCCTCCCCACTTCCCTGCACAACTTCAAATGGATGTCCTTAATACCTGTTCCTTTACCCTTGTCTTAGGTACGATGAGCATCTCTTGCTCCACAGGACCACTTCTGAAAACCCTGATCTACACCCCTGTCACATAAAGGTGAGGCAGAAGAGTTTATTCCCCGGGGGCCACCCTTGGCCATTCAGGCACACACAGAAAGTTTGGAAGAATGCTTTATGATCCTTTACTCTGGGATCATTGTGGTCCAGCCCATTAGTCCACAAGTGGGACTCAGATTCCAAAGTGATTTCTCCACTCAATCCCACTAGCTTCTTCTCCTGTGATTATTTTATCCCAGAGATTTTCATATGGCCACCCTCTTGTGATGGACAGATGAATTTCCTTTCTCTGTGACTACCTGCCTTTTACTTGGCCCCTGGTCCTCCAAAAATGTTTTTTTTTTTTTCAATGATGAACAATTCAGTATGGTGGTAGCATAAAGTACAGTCTTCCTAAAGCCCAGCTCTGGTCATGCATTCACCTGCTAAATGAATGAAAGAATGAAAAAAATATAACAAAATTAAAAATAAATGTCCCAAACCAACAAAAAGACAAGGACAGAATCCTAGAACCAATATTTAGGGTATAGAGGAAAAGAGAGTGGGAATAGAAGCTATTAAGTACCTAATCTATATCAAGCACTGTGCTAAGTGTATTACTCTGCTATCTAATTGTAATATTCTAGCCTCTATTTCTTCATTAATTCTAAGCCTCATGGTACTTATTTTTGTGTGGGTATATGTGTGTGCGTGTGTGTGTGTGTGGCTCTGTGTGTTTTAAATATTAGCCCATTTGCACATGGACCTGTCTATGCTGCTTTATTATAAGGCGTCCTGGATTGTAAAATATCCCCCACAGGTGGTAGTGGTGGTGGGTTTTTTTTTTTTTTTTTTTTTTTGCTTCTGCTTGAGCTGTAGAAGTATCAATGGACATAGACAGTTTTATATGTATTTATTTACTAGGAATTCCTGCATCTATTATGCAGATTTTGTGAGTTCAAACTCATATAAAAGCTTGGGGTTTTATTTTCTTTTGTGTGTCAATTCCTATGCTACCCCCAACCCCTGCACCCTAATCCAAGGCACTGATCAGGAGACAGTTTGTTGCTGCATGCTCAGATAGTGGCCAACATATTGCAAGGCACCATATCATGTATCAGATAACACTTCAAACTTTGTATATTGGGCTCATTTCCAGCTGTTAACCGCATAAGGCATAAAGAGAAGTTCTTTTTCTTATGTAGGTATTATAACTCACCCATCAGTTCCCAGAACATATGTGTCTTTCCCAAAACACCATGGGTCATTATTGAGTCAGATCCTGCTTTAGTTTTGAGTTCTTAGTTTGATTTTGACACTCAGGAATTTAATTAGAAGTGCAAAAATTATTTAATATTTTTGAATTATATTTTATCTATTAGATCAAAATGTTTATTGGGAGATGAGTTTCCATCCAGTTGGAAATGTGACTTTTCTATTTCTCCTAGAGAATTTTCAGACTAACCATGTAAGGTAGGTATCACTAACCCAACTTTACAGATCATGTGAAGGTTGAGGAGAGTTAAGAAAGTTTTCGGAGGTCACACAGCCAGTAAGCGACAGAACAGAGACACACAGGAGCCAGCAAAGGAGAGAGAAGAAGAATGTTTCTGGAAGTAGGAAGAAAACCAGGAGTGAGCAGTGCCTTTGAATTCACGGAAGGAGAAGGGTTTAAAGTTTGAAGAAGAATCAAATACTGTAGAGGGGCAAGGGCTGAGAAAATTATTGGATTTGGCAGTTTTCTAGAGAGAACAGATTGTGTCTAAGTGGTTCTTTGAAGTGTGCCTGGAGGGCAGGGATTGTGTTGTCCCGTATGCTTCCTTCAGCACCACTTGAAAATGTGCACTTAAATGTTTTCTGGTGGTGATGTTGATTATCCAAAACATGTCCTTGAAATAGCACTTTCCATTTGCAAAACTTATGCAAGGATGTGGGGTCAGGTTCAGCTTCATGCTTACCCTTTGAATATACGTCTTCTCTGGGAGGATGCCTATAGAACCCCTTTAAGGGAAAAACGTTGAAAGGAAGGATCAGTTAGTGACAGGTCAATTAAAGGAAGCAGCTTCGCTAACTCTAGCCTTGAGAGGAGAGGTGGAACATTCTTTCATGAGCACAGACAAGTTACTTTGTAGTATGCTAAGCTCTTTAGGCACAATATTTCTTTCAATCCTTTGGAAAAGGACACAACTGTTCCCATTTTAGAGATGAGGAAACTAGGGTTTTAGAGCATCCAAGCAACTCAAATTATCAGAGCTAGAAAGGACAGAATCAAGATTCACAGACATGTCTGACTTCATAGCAAAGCATCTTAATTCTTCAGGTCCCACAGTGGGATCTGTTTTAAGTGGTTCTTGAAATTTCCCTGGACACATGGGGAATGTGACTGCCAAAATCAAAATGAGAGATCAATAGGTTTCAAATTATCTTTCAGACACTAAGATGTGTGCCCAGGTAGACCCCAGGTGACGGATGATTAAGGACCTTCATAGCCTTTGATTTTGGCCCACTGATCTCTCCTGAAGAGCAGATAAAAGAGTGTTGCAGGCTGGAGAAGGGGTGCCTGCATCGTGACAAAGGAGGGGAGACCAAGAGATCCACCCTGCTTCATATGAAGTCATTTCTCAACCTAGCTGGAGGTGACAGGTTCATGCATTTAATTATTCATTCTTCCTACAAACATTTATGGGTTCGTTTTCACAGAATAACCTTTTATTGAAGACCGACTTGTGATGGCAGTAACCTCAGATAGGTAGGAATGAGGATTTATATCCTAGAGAGTAACACGAAATGCCTACCCTGCATCAGTCACTGAGCCGGGGTATAAGGGCCACAGAATGAATAAGGTAGTGAAGAGGTGAGCTGTCCAATACAGAAACCTCTAGCCACATATGGCTGTAAATTAAATTGAATTAATTATGAATAAATAAAACAATTCCATTTCTCAATGGCACTACCCACATTTCAAGTATTCAGTAGCCCCATGTGACTGGTACCTACCCTCTTGGGTAACGCAGATGTAGAACTTTTGCATCATTGCAGAAAGTTCTACTGGACAGTGTCGGTGAGAGCGAGTATTGGCTCTGGAATCAGAAGGCCTGGATTGGAACCTGGCTCTATTCCTTAGCATCTGTGTGTTTGTATGTACTTGAATGGGTTCCTTAATAGCTCTGCTTTTCTTCCTTTACCTACAAAATAGGGAGCACAATTGGAACAGTAAAATAAGGAATATCATATAGAGTACTCGCTGTGTTCCAGGTACCATTGTAATGGCTTTATTTGTATTAATTAATGTAATACTGACAACTACCCTACTAGGTAAGTGCTATTATTATCCCTGTTTCATAGATGTAGATGCAGTCACAGAAAAGTTCATGCAGCTCATGCATGGTGGCACTGGGAAGTAAACCCTGGCAGTTGGGATCTGGAATCAGGGCTTTCCATCTTTGTTATAATTCCTAACAATGGCATCGCTCCCATAGTGATGGTGGGAGAATTAAATCATTTACTCCACTAAGATTGTAATATCGGCCTGGCATGGAGTGAAAGCTGAGGAAATGTTAGTTATTATAATATTATTCTGGCCTTCAAGGAATTTAGAGAAATTCTAATTTTTATTCTCTTCAGGAGTCTAGGAGGGGTGGACAACCTGTTCCTCTTGTCAGTAGAAAATAGCAAAACATGGCCGATAAAGGAGCTTAGTGGGAGACACAGCCCTTAGCCTTGCTCTTGCCTACCCTGGATGTGTCACTGCCCTTCTCTGCCTCAGATTCCTCATCTGTAGTATAGGGATTGAACTAGAACATCCCTGAACTCTCCTTGCTTTTTCCAAACTCTCTGATTTCATGATAAATGGAGCCTGATTTGTGTTGTGCAATTCAAAGTTATGTATAAATATTAGCTTATGCAACTGGTTAATCACTTAGTGTCAGATAAATGTGCAGAGCAGGGTGTTTAATATGTTTACATAAACTGTACAAACCACTTTTCATTAATTTTGCTTTCCCAGTGTCGTAGCAGGAGCATGTTGAAGCAGGGAACTTGACGTGGGCGCCTGTCCTCCTAACTTTTCATTTGGATCTGGCTTTGATTTATTCCATGGGCTCCCTTCTGTGCACTTGGGAACTGGGGCTTTGAAAATGTTTATGCAAACAGTGCAGCCCTTAGAGCTGGCGGCACACAAGGCGTTATTTCTGTCTTCAGACAGGCTATGCTCCTTGTGGGCACTTCATTTTTCATCCAGTCAGGGAAAAGATGGGAATTACCACTAGTTTATACCTGGATGTCAAACCTCCTTGTTTCCTCTTATCCCTCTCCCCTCCTTTCTCTCTCTCTCTCTCTCTCTTTTTTTTTTTTTTTCCAGAGAAGATCCAGGATAATTTCAGGGCAGTTATGGGAAATTTCTCAGGTGTGATAAAAGTTCTCTGAGTTTTTGTTCCATTGATTTTTATGGGACTGTGGATAGCTATAAAATCAGAGTGGGCACAGTGCAGCTGTCTGCCTGACAGCGTGGACTATGTAGGAAGCCTGGCAAGGGCTGGGGCCAGAGCAGGATGGACAGAGAAGGAATGGCCTTTGATGCCATACCAGTCAGGCTCTGCCTGGGAGCAGAAGGTTGACCTTGGCTGGAATTCCAGTGAGAACAGAGTGAAGGGACTCTTTATGGAGGGGTGTGAAGAGTTTAAGGAAGCAACATGGCATGGCAAGGCACCCAGGAACTAGCAGCAGTAGGAGGCTATTGGAACCTGGGCCTGAAGGGACAAGGACAGGAAACCATGTTATTGGATTTCTGGACAGAGCTGGAATTAAGGGGTAGAGGGTTACCCAACAGCTGAAGTCAAAGGGATTGGAGCCTCTGCCAGAAACATGGGGTCTAGGCAGGATAGGAAGTGGGGCAGATGAACTCTTCTCTTCTCACCTACCAGATTCCTGTTTTTTTTTTTTTTTTTTTCTGAATGCAACAGGATGGAAAAGGCAAGGAAGCCAGGTAGGCTAATGCAGCCATATGAGTGAGTCCTGTGGGGGTACAGAATAGAGTAGAAGAGGTCAGAAAATTACTTTGGGGTGAGGGCAAATGGAGAGTAATCAGCACAGACAGATATGGAGAGCTGTGTGTGAATGTGAGGTAATAGAGTGAGGTGGAGGGAAGTGGGAGAGGGAGGGTAGTGCATTGAGAATGCAACGTTCAGTCTTATCAAGTCTCCCCTACCCTTCTACCATTCATTATCAGCTCCTCTCTAAACAGGCCAGCATGAAATACTGAACTATAACCACGGAGAGGCAACCGTGAATATGGAAAGGGCATTTCATGTGAATTAGATAGATCTGAGTTTTCTTTGTAATCGTGATATAGTTCCTTATTAGCTAAGTAGCCTTTGACCAGTTACTCAGACTTTCTCATTCTCAGTTTTCATATCTGTAAATTATATGAATACCACAGGATTGCTAATTATGTGAATACCACAAGATTGCTATTAAGTTGAAATTGGATAATGAATATAATACAACTAGCCCAGGACCTGGTGTTTAGTCTCACATTCATTCAACAAACGCACCCTTGGGTGAGTAGAATTAACCAGGGCTCTTGCATTTAGGTAGCCAACAGGTTAGTTAAAGGTGGATATTCATTGTATATACATAGAAACAAACATGGAATTACACAAATTTTTGTGTAAAATTATATTCATTACAGACATATATGAATAGATTCATACCCAGAGTGTTAAGAAGGCAAAGACCAAGGTGATACAAGAGAAAGGGAGGAAAGCTTGTATTAGGGATTAGGGAATTCCTCTCTGAGGAAGAAATACAAAGGTTGAGACTTGGAGGATGAGTGGATGCTAGCCAGTGAAGTGTTCAGTGTAGTAGAGGAAGGAGGAATAATAGCAGGGGTAGTATTATGTGCAAGGTGGAACACCATTCTCCTTTAGATCTTCTCCCTTGTTGGCTGTTCCTTCCAGAAGAGTTTCATGGTTCTGCCTCATCTTTCTAACCTCTCTAAATAAGGAAGAGCCCTTGAGCAGAGTTCTGAGACCTCCTTCGTCTCTGCCCTCACTCACTCCCTTCTTGATCTCATCTAGCTCTCAGTTATACATACCACTTATTTTGTCCTAATTATCAGCCCAGATCTCTCCCCTAAATGCCAGACTTGTTCATTTAGCTATCTACTTGATATCTCAACATGGATATCTTATAAATATGCAAAATAGTCCAGTCTAAAATGTAGCACTGGGTTTCTATTCATTTCCTTTCACTAAATTTCCTCCTCTCACATTTTAATTCTTCTAATTTCGTTTCTTCTTCTTCTTCTTTTTTTTTTTTTTTTTTTAGATGGAGTCTTGCTCTGTTGCCCAGGCTTGAGTACAGTGGCGCCATCTCAGCTCACTACAACTTCCATTCCTTGGATTCAAGCGATTCTCCTGCTCAGCTTCCCAAATAGCTGGGATTACAGGCACATGCCGTCATGCCCAGCTAATTTTTGTATTAAATTAGTAGAAGCAGGGTTTCACCATGTTGGCAAGGCTGGTCTTGAACTCCTGACCTCAGGTAACCCACCTGCCTCGGCCTCTCAAAGTGCTGGGATTACAGGCGTGAGCCACCATGCCCCGGCCAATTCTTCTAGATTCTCAGGGCAAATACTTTGGAGTCTTGGCTCTTTTCTTCATTTCATACCCTGCAATCAGTCCCTAAGCAAATTGTCTTGACTTACTTTTAAAATACAGACAGAATCACAACACTCTTTACTTCCTCCTCCACTACTCACTTCTGGTCCATGTCACCTTCATCCCTCTCTCACATGGATTATTATAACAACCTCTTCCTCCCTAATGCACATGCCATCTGCTCTCCATAAAGCAACCAGATTGATCCACTAAAATGTAAGTGGTATTATGTCATCGTTGCTCAAAAATCTTCAGTGGATCTTATCTCACTCAGTATACTTTAGGTCTTCCATGGCTCATAAGATTATACGTAATTTCCACTTCTCTCTGCCCTTGCCACTTCTCTGACCTTATCTCTCTGTTCCCCAACCGCTTAATTTTCTTTGCTCTTCTACCAGTTGACAAACACAGTCCTGTCTTGCACTGTTTGGGATATGATTATCCACTTGGTTCAAGTTCTCACTACCTCCAGGTCTCTGCTTAAATCACATCTTTTTGGAAATGCCTTCCCCAACCATCCTATGTAAAATCTAACTTCTTCTCAACTTAAAACAGGCAACCCTTATCCTGCTTTATTTTTCTTCATAATAGTTTGGCATCATTCAGAATGTTAATTCTTATCTCTGACATGTCTGTTATTCCCGGTAGAATTAGAGCTCTAGGAAGGAAAAAACTTGGTCTCCTTTGGCCCAGGCTGCATAGGATGGGTGATCTAGACTTACCTGTTGACCAACTGGATAAGTGAGTGTGAGAAAGTCCCAGCACAAGATCTTCACTCTAGTGACGGCTCACACTCTAGTGAAAGCTCCTTCCCCAAGGAAGAAAAGGAAGTTACTCTAATCTAGTGTTAGTGACTTCCTTTCATCCTGAAGTTCTGCCTAGTTAAGCATTTTAACGAATTGTTAATTAATAATTATGAGGGATCTACTTCTTGTGCAGTCCTGTGTTCAGTGTTATGAGAGATACAGAAAAATACATGATATAATTTCTGCTGTCAAGGACCTTTACAGTCTAGTTGAGGTGAAAATACGCATAACAACAACAACAACAACAACAACAATTAATACCAGGCAGTGGTATTAATATGAATATTTATATTGCAGGCAGTGCACCAAACCCTTACATTCAGAATCTAATTCTTATAACAAGATACCATTATTATACCCATCTCTCCTCCTCCTCCCAGAGAAACAAACAAATAGATAAGAAAACAGAACCCTAGAAAGCAGAAGTAACTTTTCCAAGATGAATGCGTGAGTGTGAGTTTGTGAGAGTGAAGACAGTGAGTGAAACAGCAGAGACTGGGTTCAAATCCACCTGCCTGACATTCATAGCCATAATTGCAGACCGTGTTTTCTGAACCCCTTCCCCCAACCCCCCAAAACATCTGGCCACAAGGTCAGCTCATGACATGAACATTTATTGTCATGTCTTGAAATAGGTAGTCATTGGTTAGTTATTTATAGGAGTGCTTACTAGGTACCAAGCAGGGTTGTTTGCGCTGGGCATAAAATGATGAGTAACCCCTGGCCTGATCCTGCCTTCAAAGAGCTCAGAAGGTAGAACAGAAATTTGAAATCAGGACATAAGTTAGAAATCCAGAAATATGGGGACCTCTTTCCTGGGAAGAAGTCCCTCTGGGCTGTATAACTGTACTTCTCATAATAAAGAAGGGGACTTAAGGTTGACCTAAAAGATGGGGGGCAGGGTGGGGATGTGTAGCTGGAGAGGAATGGAGAAGCAAGAACAAAGAAATCGCTGGCCTGGCATGATTCTGATTGCATGGTGTGATTTCTGTTTAGCACTTCTGATTCAGCTTGAGTAACTCTGGAAAGCTTTTTTGATCTCTACCAAGCTGCCTTAGGTCCTTTACAGTTGCTGCAGACATATCTCCATCTTAGCATTAACCACTTCATATTATAACCACCCCATTTTGCACAAGACTGTGAGCAATAGTGAATAAGACACCTCGTCTTTTCTTCTGGGAATCCCTAGTAGTCAGCCTGTAGTAAATACTTAATCTGTTCTTGGATGAAGGTGTGCATTTCACTGATGTCTAATGAAAACTCCCTGTGAAGAGATCGCCTTCTTCACTTTAACAGCCTCTGACCAAGGAAATATATTCAAACCTGGCTGAAATTGAAGGCTGGGACACCATTCTGGATGCATCTGTCATTCTGATGTGGCTTTAAGCTATCGTTTGGTACCTGCTATGGTTTTTGTTGCATTGACTCATGAGAAGTCCATGGTGAGATGCTTCATAGGCACAATGTTGTTGAAGGATGCTGTTCACTCTACTGAATATTGCGGAAAGTATAATGAAAGGTAGTTTTGAGAAGGTAAGATCGAGCTGAGGTGTTTTGTTTTGTTTGTGTTTTTTCTTTTCTGAGACAGTCTCATTCTGTTGCCCAGGCTGGAGTGCAATGGTGCAATCTCAGCTCACTGCAACCTCCACCTCTCAGGTTCAAGCGATTCTCCTGCCTCAGCCTCCTGAGTAGCTGGGATTACAGGCACATGCCATCACTGCTGGCTAATTTTTGTATTTTTAATACAGATGGGTTTTCACCATGTTTCCCAGGCTGGTCTCGAACTCATGAGCTCAAGCCATATGCCTGCCTCGGCCTCCCAAAGTGCTGCGATTACAGGCATGAGCCACTGCAACCAGCCTGAGCTGTTTTGGCTGCATGTTTTCTTTTTCTCTTTTCCCCTTTAGCCCTAGGAAGAACTATGAATACAGACAAATACTGTTTTAGATTCTCAGATTTAATGCATAGTTATTGAGCAGTTACTATATCTCAGTCATGTGCTAAGTGCTTCCATGTGCATTATCCTTTTTTATATCACAATAACCTGGCAAATTTGGTCCTTATTTTCTTATTTCCAAGTTGAAGAATTTAAAACAGGGCATAGAAAAGTCAGTGATTTAAGACTAATAGGAGGAGCTAGTGCATGTCAGAGCCAAAGGAGAAACTAATTTTTTAGGAGAATCTGGAAAAGTGCAGAGTTTAAATTGTGGAAGGAAGAATTCAAGAAACAGAGGAAGCATACTTTCAATGTAATTTTATCAGCTAAATGCTGAGGCACATCCAAAGGGGTGTTATGTAGGGTTTCTGCCCTCAAGAAGTTTATAATCTAGTTGGGGAGAAAAGGTATTCAGGAGATACAATTTTTGCTGCAGAGAAGAATAAAAGGACAGGTCTTCTTCCCTATAAAAATAAAACAACAACAGCAAAAAAACAACAAAAAAACCCCCCACAAAACTGTAGTGAGAGGATATGATTTTGTGTTGGCAAGTCCAGACAGAGACTGTAGGGAAAGGAAAACAGTTAATCTGTTATAGTTATTGATTAATATTTGACTGTGTTTTGAGTGTTTTTTATGACTTTTTCAATAATTTTCATATAATTCAAACTTTTCAATAATTTTCAATATTTTTTTCATTTTTTTTCAGTAATTTTCAAAAACTGAAGGAAAACCTAGCTTTTCTTTGTAGTACGACAGGGCCCTGGCTGGGAAGAAAATTTACCATTCTTTTAGAAGACCATGGGACAAAACTCCCTTTCTCCCTGACTTCCCATTTCTCAGTTTGTGGAAGCATAGAGAGACTTTGAATTTAATAATTGAAAGGCTATTGAAATATTCCCTCTTTATACAGATGAGGAGATAAAAACCCAGACATGATCTAAGATTTGTCCCAAAGTCAATCAAACCCTGAGGCACAATCAGAACAGAAATCTGACTTCCATGTCTGGGGTGGCAGAAAGAGCACAGGACCCAGATTCAGCGGTGTGGCTCAAGTGTACCTCTGCTCTTTCCCATGCGCCTTGGCTATCTCACTATGCTGTGAGTCTCAGTTCCCAAATCGGGATGGGAGGTAACGATATGTACTCCCCAAGTTCCTTAAGAGGAGCTCATGAAGAAACAAAGTGCTCTGTAAACTGTAAGGTAACATATGAATGCCAGGGATTGTTGATAATTCTATTTCCCTATACTACTTTTGCAAACCCTCTAGTAACTGGGTGTTCCTCTGGTTCTTTGCTTCTGCTAGAGTTGAAGGATGGAATCTCAGTAAACAAAAAGACAAAGTCAAATATGGTCTTTGAGAAATAGTTGTTTTTTTCAGACAAGACCTACTCAAATTGACAGAAGGCATCTTATCACACTGGTCATTAACCAAGATCATTCTGAAGATGATATACCTTTTAGAAGCTTAGAAGATCAGGGAACTACAGCTTTAAGTTGTGCTCTAGCTAATATGTGAGTTTCCACTGCATTGCCCCAGCTGCTCTTGCATTCAATAAACATGAGAGATTGCACTGTAATAGCAACCAGTGCACCCAGACACACACTTTAATTAAAGGAATACATCACACAATGAAGTGCATTTAAATGAAAAATGTTTCCATTGGAAGCATAGTTTCTTTTTTTTTCTCTCTCTTTCAGTGGTACTTTTCTGATGTTTAAACATTTCTTAGAGAATGGAGGAGCAGGCTTGGGTCAAGGTGAGATTCTCCAGGGAGACGCTCAGGGTTATGGCTGCCTTGGCCCTGACAGAGTGTTAACTAAACCTCATATAGCGATATAATGACAGGTGATATAGACAGTATCTGGTGTGATTATACAGTGAGGCTTGTGAAGGGAGCTTGTGCATATATGAGTTACTGTTAGAGGATTTGTTAGTCTCAGGAGGAGGAGTGATGGCTGGAGGAAGGGGAAGGGCAGAGAAAATCATCATACTTCTTGGCTGATGTTACACTTTGTGGATGTCCAGCCTGATGACTTTGAAAAGCCTGACTGCTGTTGGGTTTAGATAGGAACTTTAGATAGGAAACCAGGCTAAAAAGCCCATCTGCTCCTCTCTGTGCCTGTTACAATATTTTATCTCTTACAATTTTATTGAAAAATAATTTACGTCTAATAAATACATTCCCTTAAAGTACCTAGTTCAATGAGTTTTGAGAGTTGTAAGCATCTGTGAAACCACCATCATGATATGGAACATGTCTATCACCTTCACCAAAGATTCCTCATGCCTTTGTAGTCCTTCCCTCCCTTCTCTGACCCCGGAAAAACAGCAGTCTGCTTTTTGTCTATTTGCATTGTATGCAAATAGAGCATACAATATGCATTTCTTTCGTGTATCTGACTTCTTTCACTGAGCACAATGATTCTCAGATTCCTCCATGTTGGTGTGTATATCAGCAGTTCATTCCTTTTTATTGCTGTGTAGGTTATGATGTTTTAATGTGAACGCAGTTATTTATCTTGATTACATGGCTCCTATTGCTGGTTCCAGTACCAAAGAAACTCCCTATGTGTATCTGAGGTGAGGTACACCACATTTTGAGGGCATAGGGCCTACTCTAGTGGCCAACAGTGGTAAGAAGTATTTGCCAGTCTAAGTTGCATAGTGAGAGATGGCCTCTCCTCTTTCCAACTGTCCTTTCACATTTCCATTCCTCTTTCCACCAGTGTTGACTGAACACTATGTCCCAAGACTGTTCTCAGCACTTGGGTACATCATGAAACAGAACCAGAAACCCCTCCCGTTGTGAAGTTTCTTATGTCTGTAAAATTTTTAAAAGTTATAGCATTTATTGTTATAGTTGGCATAACAACATGTATTGTTAGTTGGTCGTAAATGTTATAAGGAAAATAAACCAAGAAAGGAGCATAGAGGAAGTCCGTATAAAAGAGCTTCTCCTTACATAGAGTGTTCAGGGAAGTTCACATCAAGGCAGTGACATTCGAGAAAGCAAAAGTTTCAGAGCAGTCTTCAGCCAGTTCTCTGGGTCTCCAGCATAACATTGACATCTAGAGCATGATCTCCTGAATGTGGGCAGATTTTTAAGTGCATAGAAGGGATGAAGCATCATGGCACCCCTACTTGTGTTTCCAAAAGCTTCTGTCTCCCTAGTGCTAGGTGTTCTCCCTGGTTCATCTGAGTTCTTTATGATGTTTGGTTCTGGCTACTATTCTTAGAAAAGAATGTGAGGAAACTGGAGCAGGTCAATAAAAAAATGCATGTTCAAAGTGAAGGAAAATCATGGTAAGGAGGAAATCGGATTGGATTCTGTTGACATTGGATGGTTTGTCAAGGTCTTGCCTTTTTTTTTCCTGGTGAATGTTCTCTTGTCCTGAAGTTCAGTATGGTTGATAATGTTGAGGGTTCTGACAAGAAAGTCTGGATGGAAAAGAGTTAAGGAGGCCTTCTTAACTCTTAAGATAGTAACTTGAGAATCTTCTAGTCGTTCTCCCTAATAACATGCCCAAAGTCTTGATTCACACTCCACCCTCTGTTTTTTTAAGCATTTTAATGCCAGAAGTTCCACCTTTCCTTTTCTCCCTCCACACACGTATCTGTGAGGTTGACTTCTAAGGTCCACCAGTCAAGCATAAGTAAATTATCATCTCAAGAACAAAAGAACTGGACTAGATAGATGCCTAGTGGACACTATGAAAATATTGTTTGTTGAAGCATTCTTGTGAGTTGTTAACTTCAAAGCATCTGGAGAAGCATGGAAGATGATTAAAATCTTGGGTTTTAAAGTCAGACAGACCTGAGGCCAAGTTTTGCCTTTATTCATGGTCATATCATTACTAAATAACAAGCTGTAAAAAGATTGTAAAGCACCTACCTCATAATGTGAAGGTTGAATGAGATAACGAACTGAACCCAGCAGTGTATACAAAAGGGAATGCATTATGATTGAGGGTGGTTTATTTCTAGAATGTAAGATGTTAATGTTAGAAAAATCTAAAAGTAGAATTTAGTATACTAAAGGTTTAAGGAAAAAAACTACATCAATCTCTCAATTGACTCATGAAAATTATTGAATAAAATGGAACACCCATTAATGACTTACAAAAGAAAAACAAGAAAGCAAAACAAAAGAGTAAACAAAAAATTATTAGCAAACCAGGAGATGAGTACTTCTTTAGCCTAATAAAGATTATCTACCAAAAACATATAACATATTATTTTAATAGTAAAACATTAGAAACATTTCTTTTAAAATCAGGACTAAGACATGGATACTCAGAACCATAGCTTGAGATCAACAATATACTGGGAGGCTTATTCATCACAATAAAATAAGAAAAAGGAAAAAGGTCATTATCTATACATAATATGATTCTCTACATTTCAGACTCAGAAACTATAGGCAAATTATTAAACTTAATAATTTTAAGTTATTTTAAGCAAAATCAAATGGATTTTTATTCCCCAGCAATAATAAGTTAGAAAACACGATTAAAATATAATTTACACAGTATATCTTGTTTCAATATCCAACAAGAATAGATAAAACAAAAGTTGGGCAAGGTGTTTATTGAAAAAAATCTTAAAACTCTTATAAGACACTAAGGCAAAACAATTTGAATGAATTAAATACACCATGTACATTTACTGGAATCCTCAATAGCATGAAAACATCAAGTCTCTGCAAGTTTCTCTGTTTCAATACAAATCAATCAAAATTGCAACAGGTCCTTATAGGAACTTATCAAACTGATTTTCTAATGCACAGAAAATAGCAAAGGTCCAAGAGCAAACCAGATTCACCTGAAGAGGAATAAAGGGTGTGTGGTTGGAGTGGGTTGCAAACTTAAGAGATATCAGAAGTTATTGTTTTATTCTGTACTGCTGTTCAGTTTGTGTAGACACACACACACACACACACACACACACACACACACACACACACACAGGCATGGGAAAATTGACAAATGGTACAGAATAGAGAGTCCAGCACAGATCTAAATATATATATATAGAGAGAGAGCAATGTAATATAATGAAATTGGCATAGTAAAAAAATGGTTATTGAGTGGGCTATTTAATTATTATTCTGGGACAATTGGTTATTCATAGGAAAGAAATAAATTTGGATTGGAACCTGTTGACAGATGTTAAAACAAAATTTCAGATGGACTTAAGACATAACTGTGTAAGACAAATGTCAACACTTAAGAAGAAAATTTTGGAAACTATCTTTTATACCTTATGACAGGTAGGGGTTTCTGAATTAAGATGCAAAAATGCTAGCCATAAGATGAATGTATATATTGCTATTAGTTAAAGTTTATAATAATGAAGAATAGCAACTCATTAAAAGATTCCAAAAATGGTATGTGAAAAGATAAGCCATAAGCTTGGAGAAGATTCTTGTTGCACATAATCCTATCAAAGGATAAGTATCTATTTTGCATAAAGAAATATTATAAGTTTATAAGCAAAAGATAGACAAGCCAACAAAATGATAGCCAAAGGAGTGAAAAGCCATACCATTTATAGGAAACACTAACAAAAAATTCTGTGGTCTGAATGTTTGCATTCCCCCAAAATTTATATGTTGAAATTCAATCTCCAAGGTGATGATATTTAGGAGGTGGGGCCTTTGGAAAGTGATTATGTCATGAATGTGATTAATACACCTATAAGGGACTGAAAAGATAAAAGTTCTCGTCTTTTACCATCTGGGAACAGAGCTAGAAGGTGCCATCTATGAACCGTCAAATGGGCCCTCACTAGACACTGTATCTGCTGGCATCTTGATCTAGGACTACCCAGCCTCCACAACTGTGAGAAGTAAATTTCTGTTGTTTATAAGCTACCCAGTTTATGGTATTTTGCTACAGCAGTCTAAATGGACTAAGACAGAAAATTAACATGAAAAAATGCATAACCTCATTAGTAATCAATGCATTGCAAATTAAGACTATAGTAATGGATTATTTATTACCCACAAGACTTGCAAAGTTAAGAACATTGTAATTTCAGTATGGGTGAGGTGGAGGTTCAGTGGAAACCCTAGTATGTCCTGGGTAGCAGTGTAAATTTGAACACCTACTTTGGAAAACAAGCTGGCAGTACATTTGAAGCCAAATAAGTGTAAATTCTGCAATTGAACAACCTACTCCTGGTTATAAACCTTGGAGAAACACTTGCCAGGAGACACATGTATAAATATTTACACATAATTTCTTGTTATAGCAAAAAGGCTGGAAGTAACTCAAATGTACATAGATAGGAGAACGGATAAATTATATTGACACAGTGGAATATTATTTGGCCATGAAAATTAATGAAGTAAGTCTGCATTTAACCACATGGATGGATCTTAGCAAAACAATCCTGAATGGAAAAAAAAATCACATCAAAGTAGGTTTTATGCAGGTTGATGCCGTTTTCATAAATTTCAGAAACAAGCAATGCCTGACAATATCATGTTTCAAGATACATACCTATGGGGTAGAATTATTTTTGAAAGCAAAGACACGATGGGGACAATAAAGCCGAGATTCTGGCAAATACTTACATTTTGGGTTCAGGAAGAATCAAGGGGATAGCTTCAATGGAAGAAGTAAGGTTCTACTTCTTTTTTTGTTTGTTTTTTTTGAGACAGAGTCTCCCTCTGTCACCCAGGCTGGAGTGCAGTGGCATGATCTCAGCTCACTACAACCTCCCCGTCCCAGGTTCAAGCAATTCTCCTGCCTCAACCTTCTGAGTAGCTGGAATTACAAGCGCCCACCACTATGCCTGGTTAATATTTGTATATTTAGTAGAGATGGGGTTTCACCATGTTGATCAGGCTGGCCTCGAACTCCTGACTTCGTGATCTGCCCCTCAGCCTCCCAAAGTGCTGGGATTACAGGAGTGAGCCACTGCACCCAGCTGTAAGGTTCTACTTCTTGACTTTTGGTGGTAGGATCACAAATGTTAGTATTGTTTGTTTCATAACTTAAATTTATGTTATGTATTACGTATTAGAAATATAATATAAATATATATTTTGTTTTATTTTATTTTATTTTTTTTGAGATGAAGTCTCACTCTGGCACCAGGCTGTAGTGCAGTGGCACGATCTCAGCTCACTGCAACCTCCGCCTCCTGGGTTCAAGCAATTCTCCTGCCTCAGCCTCCCGAGTAGCTGGACTACAGGCACCTGCCACCACGCCCAGTTAATCTTTGTATTTTTGGTAAAGACAAGGTTGCACCATGTTGGCCAGGATGGTCTCGATCTCTTGTCCTTGTGATCCGCCCACCTTGGCCTCCCAAAGTGCTGGGTGTGAGCCACCGTGCCTGGCCCTATAAATATATATTTTATAAACATAAAATATTACATGATTTTTAGCAAGCAGGCACATGACACTGAAGAAATTGTAGAGCTGAAAGGGCTCAGCACCGTGTCTGTAGTCTAACAGCAGTAACAACAACAACAACAACAAATAGCTGTTAATTTTGTAATGGTATCTATTTCTTCCAAATGGTGATGACTTTTTTGGTGTTCCCTCTTATATGAATTATTATCATAAAAGATTAAGATTGCTGAAGGTTCTATCATGCTGGCTGGAAGGTGGACCCTTCAGCCAGTGTAGACAGTGTTATTTCTGTCTCCACTTGAATCTCCTGTCCCTGGTAGAGGTTGCATTATCTCTCTACTCATTGTGTCTATGGGGAATGGAGGGCTGGCCTACTCAAAACTCACAAAATAAACGTTATTCTGAGCTGCAGTTTAAAAAAGTTTCCTAAAACAACATGTGCAATATTATTAATCTTGAAAACTGCCTTGGGGGAAAGATGTATTTAAACGGATTTGACTCTTGGAATCAAGAGAGCAGTGTACTCATTTGAAGAACAGCATTTTTAACAATGACTTTGATGCGGTACAAGAAACTCCATTACATCTCACTTAAAGATTAAGTTTTACTTGTTCTCCCATACTAGTAATATTTCCTTCTGCCACTTTGGGTGATTATCAAGGTTATTCGTTATATTGAAGGGTTTTTTTTTTTTTTTTTTTTTTTTTGAGGGAACCATTTGCTTCTACTGGTCTCTGCATGAAATGATTATACAATTGGGGTTTGTAGCTGGGGTGGAGATGGAGGTCCCCACACAGGAAGTGGTGATGGTACTGGTAGAAGGCCCTACCTTAGAAGGGCAATTGTGTTTAGGTGACTCACGGGACTCCAAGATGCAGTGAAAGAATAGGAAGGTGGTTTCCCACGTCCAGCTGGTGCTGACAAAGAGTCTTCTCCACTGATTCAGAGATGACAAAGAGGATCAATTAACCATGAAGTCTGGTTGGATTAGCCAGTTTGCAAGGGTTTGCTAGCAGCATAAGATATGGTTAAAGCATGGACTTTTAGATGGCACAGTCCAGTCTAAAAAAATGGGAAGGCACTCGTGGGCTTTATGGCTTCTATTGTTATTATTATTATTATTGGAAATAGAATATGGAGCTAGGAGATGTGAGAAGTCCTAGCACATAAAATGTTGCTCAATAAATGCTGCATTCTAAAGTGCCATGGTCTTCCTTAAGTTTCATTTGTTTCACGAGGGTGGATCCTTGTCTGTTATGATCCACTCTTTATCCCTTAAACTTTGCTCACATTTTTGTTGGGTCTAAACATGGCCATTGTTTACCACTTGAAATCATGAGGTCCTTGATTAGGAGGAGCTCACTGAGATCATTTTTTATATTCCCTGTAGTGGAATAAGAATTGTATTAGCCAAAGCGCAATGGACCAGCCTCTAAGACTTGGCCTCTTTCATGGGGTGTTTGCTGGCTGATGTAACCTATGGAATGCATTTCTTTCTCTGGACCTAGTTTCTAAGTTTTGCATGTGGTTGTATGTTGTGTAGAGTAAGGAATGGTAGTTGAAATTGACAGGACACCTCAACTGAATTAGCCAAAGGCGAATTTATGGGCTAAGTTAGCTGTGATGTTCAAGAGAAGACCTGGCTTCAAGTTTAGCCAGGTCTAAGAGCGAATGTTGCACCAGTGTCGCTCTCTTGTCTTGATCTTTCAGTGCTTTGCTTCTCTTTTCTGGTGGTGTTTCTGTTCTCAGGCAACGTTCCCCTCAGAGGGGCAAGATGACTGCCATCAACTCCATGCTTCTGTCCTAATCTGTCAGTAACTCTGGTGGAAAGAGGGCTCCTTCCTCCAACACAAAGTCTTGGGATTGGCTCTGACTGCCTCTCATTGTGTGGCATGCCCACCCTAAACTAATGGCCAAGGCCACTGCACTTGGATTAGACCTAGATCTTATGCTAATCCAGATCTCAAGGTGGGGGAGAGTTTTATGCAACTCTCATGAACTAATTGGAGGAGGAGTAGTCTCAGGGCAATTAGGGGTTGCTGGTAGATGTAGAAGTTGGCATAAAGCAGGAAAACAACAAATATAAAACATAGATATCTTATGTTGCTCCATGTAGAAACGTGGATTTGACATTTTTCTCAATTAAATTGTAAGGTTATTACTTGTGAGCTTATGTTTTTCTTCTCCCCTAACTTTTGAAAACAATATATAACAATAATTCAATGGGCTCAACAAGATTGAATTGAATTGTCTCCCTCAGGAGAGGCTCGAAGAGGCCATAGATATAGTTGCTCCTTCAATTTCTCTCTTGACTAATTATAGTTACATACTCTAAGTGAATCCCTCTCTCACTTTCTATTACTTCTTTCTCTCAAACTTATATTATTGGTTACACTTATGAAATATTTTAAAAATCGTCCTCATCATCTGCCAAACTCCCATCTGATTTTTTTTCTCATCTCCCCTGGTTATATCAGTGCCCCATCCATTCTTCCTGTCACTAACTTTTGGGACTTCCCCCTCTTTCTTGTCCTCCATGTTGAAATTATTATATCTGGCTGTCCTATCACTGTCTTCACTTCCTTTTTATTTTCATTGTTATCACCTCAGTTTTTGTCTTTATTTGACAACACCTGTAGTGGCTTACTAATTCTTCAAATGTCCCTCTTTGCCTCTTCCATTTAAGCTTCTTTATGTACTGACACCAGATTAAAATTTCTACAAAACCACATATCTGACCCTTCTTCAGAAGCCGTTTCTACTCTTGGTTCATTTTGCAGATGAAAAAACTGAAGGGAGAATATGACCATTACTTAATGTCATTAAATCAGTTTGTGCTACTCTATATTGTATAGTATGTCATTCCACATAGAAGAATGGCCAGTTCTCCATTGCCCACACTTCAGGTTGGCATTTGAATCTTTCAGTCTAGATCCCACCTAGCATTTCCACTTCTCTTCATATACTTCATGTTCTAGACATGTTTGAGTTACATTGTTTTCTGTAAACGTTTGCTAGCCTTCCTCTTTCCATCTCTTCTCTTACCTCTGCAACTCACATGCTAATGTATTTCCATGATCAAATGCCACTTTTCCCTGAGGCTTCCTTCAGTCACCAATGAAATTGATCACACCCCTCTGAGGCTGAACATTCCTCACACCCCTCTGAAGCTAACATTGATTAGATGTTAATCTAATCAATGTTAAGCATGTCTATTTATCAAGTGTCTCCTATGTGCCACAAATATTTTGGTAGGCAATTATTCTACCCTGTTCCATGATGCACATTTTGTATTTTCACGTAAGAATCATGTTGGAGAGAATTTGTCGTATCATCATTGTGACTCTTCCATCACAATACCTTGCACATAGAAGACCATCAATAGGCATTTGTTAAATGAGTGAATAAGTGAATAAATAAAGAAAATGCAATTATTGCTGAATTAAAGATTAGCTTGTTGCAGGGGCTCATTTTTCTGGACTAACGTTGTAGATGATTCTCCTCTGTATTAAAAGGGCACTGATTACCATAGAAATGCATTCACTTCTCTTTCCTTCCATTTCATGAATTTTGCAGCAGTGGCAGCTACTTACAATTGAATTTTAAGGCCTTAGAGCTCTAGTGCTTTATGGCTTTACTTAAACCCAAGTGACTAAACCAGAGCCTAAGTTTTCACTCTAGGAAATCCACTGTCTCATTTCCAAACCCTAGTGGCCATGGTCTTGTTGCAGCATCAGGAAGCTTTTTGGCTCTGTTATTGGTATCCATAGGGCTGTCCATATACCTGTCACTGGACATCCAAGACATGGAACTTGTTCTTTATGGAGAGAAAGTCTTTTAAATTAAAGGCCTCATAAATACTGACCACATAAAATAGTTTCTTCCAAATGAAGTTACCAAGTCTTCATTGGCTCTCCTTTGCTGTCAGGATGAACTACAAGCTTATAAACTTACAATTTCATCTATTCACAGTTTGTATCATAGAAGTGTCACTCATCTATATGACATAGGTGTGTCATCTTATTTTCTGTGCAAAGCCTCTACCCTCGGTTTATGTCAGATGAACACTGGGGACAGTAAGATCATATAAGTAGGAGTCGTTTTACGCTATGGTAAATTAGAGAGCACATCTTCTGCCTAAAGATATTCAAACTCGTTAAAATACTACTTCAGCAAAATAAAAATAAATAAACCAAAACAACTCTCCTTTCTCCAAAACATTATCACAGACAAATATTAAAAACTATATTTGGCCCATGGATCACAGTATTGAGAATTCTGTACCAATTACTCAATAAACAAATAAGGTACCTGATTCTCACCATCACCTCCATTTACCTTATGCTGTGTTGTTACTGTGCCATTGCTTATGAATGACTTCCTGCCATTCGTGGAGGGATACCACATCCTATGTCACCCAGTTGGAAAGATTTCTCTTCCTTGTTGGAGTTCCCATGATACTCATCATCTATCTCCTTGGTCACAGTACATAATGTCTAACTTTGTAGCAGTTATTGCAAGTATCACCCTCTTCTTGGAGATCATATACTGCAATGTTCAGAGTGTGTGTCTTAGACATCTCCATGCCCAAATGCATTGCACAAAGCCTAGCCATTGCTAGATTCTCAGATGGCACCCATTGACTGGCACTCGAGCCATCAACATGTATGTACACTTTCTTCGTTTGTTTTGTGTGCTGCTATGACAGAATACTTGAGGCTAGGTATTTCATTATAAACAAATTTATTGTCTCGCGGTTCTAGTTGCTGGAAAGTCTAAGACTGAGGGGCCAGCATTGGGAGAGGGCCTTCTTGTGGTGTCATCCCATGGTAGAAGGGCAAAGAGAGGGCAAGAGAGGGCAAGAAATCAAACTCTCAACCTCAAGCCCTTTTATGATCTATATTAATCTATTCATGAGAGTGGAACGCTTACGAACCCAAAACTTCCCATTAGGCCCCACCTCCCAACAATATTGCACTGGGGATTGAGTTTCCAACACATGTTTTCTGGGGGACACATTCAAACCATAGCATAAACTAAAATGTTATTAACCAGTCGATAGAATGTATATCTTTTCTTTGCTATTTTAGAATTCAAGCACTCTTTTCCTCTACCTGAACTCCGACACATTCCAATTTTAATAATGAATACTTTGAATAACTGGTAATTGTAATAATGTTCCCTGAGATGGGATAATTTTGGGTGACTCACATGACCCATTTAAAAATACACATTGCCTAATATAAAATCCGTCTCTGTGGTTTTACCCTTACAAGTAACAGGAAGCCGCAAGCTTTCGTCTGTTTTCTTATGGTGTCCATTCTGCTTTAGAGCTTGCAGTTCAGAGAGGAGAAATTTGAGAGAGAAATTTCATAATTTTAAAAGCCATTACTTCCGGCCCTGTGCTTACAAGCTTCCAGTTCTAGCAACCAACCAAACAAAAAGCAGTTCTTCCATGGAAAGACCCAAAGGAAACTTAAAATACTTATTGCTAAGTGAAAGAAGTGGATCTGAAACTGCTACATAATGTATGATTCCAACTATGACATTTTGGAGAAGGTGAACCTGTGGAAACAGTAACAAGATCAATAGCTGCCAGGGATTGTGGGGAAAGAGGGACAAATAGGCAGAGTACAGAAGATTTTTGGGGCAGCGAAACTATTCCACATCATAGTACAGTGGTGGCTACATGTCATCCCTTTATCAAAACCTGTATGAATGCACAAAACAAAAAGTAAACCTAATGCAAACTATAGACTTTTGTTAGTAATGTATCAATATTGGCTCATCAATTTTTCAAATGTGTGGGGTGACAGGGCATATGGGAACTATCTGTTTACTTTCCATTCATTTTTCTTTTCTTTTTGTTTTTTTTTCTTTCCGAGAAGGAGTTTCGTTCTTGTTGCCCAGGCTGGAGTGCAATGGGGCAATCTCGGCTCATTGCAACCTCTGCCTCCCAGGTTCAAGCGATTCTCCTGCCTCAGCTTCCTGTGTAGCTGGGATTACAGGCGCTTGCCACTAGGCCCAGCTAATTTTTTGTATTTTTTCTTTCTTTTTTTTTTTTTTTTTTTAGTAGAGACAAGGTTTCACTATTATGGCCAGGCTGGTCTCGAACTCCTGACCTCAGGTACTTTCCACTCATTTTTCTATAAGCCTAAAATGTCTCCAAAATATTAATTTTAAAAAAGCAATTCTCAATTTAAGTCATTAAGACAATAAAAATGTATCCCAATTGTCAAGAGATGACTTCTTAGAAATTTTATCCAGAATGTCACTATGGGAAACACTGGGAGTGTGGGGAAAGGACACTGTTATTGTGACCGTGGGCACCTTGATTTGGAAGTAGACCCAGTAAGCCCAAAATGAGTGACATCCTCTGAGCACCTTTTCCAAACATGGAGTTTTAAAACAGGACTTTCTAAGGTGCCATGATGATCACTAAGGCTGTGATATAATAAAAAGGACTTGAGAAGAAATAGGATTAAAAAAGAATAAGAATGGGAGGTCTGCAGAGGGTAGTTCAGGGGTGGCCTGGTTTTAATATGCTCCCCCCTCTACCAGCTAATGACCCACATTAAGGTACCTTTCCCACTACCAGCCTCTTCCCAGGCTCACCTTCTGATAGGAGAATGTGGCTGTATGCCACTAGTGTAAGCTGTTCCCACAAACTCTCCTATTTGGTGAGATGGCACAATTTTGGAGTTCTCACCATTCTCAAATCAACAGAACTGAGTGAAACCAAAGCCCACACATATATGGGTCTATTTATTTTCATTTCAGTTACTGGCTTCATTTTTTATTACTGTGTGTAAACAAGGTCTGGAAATAGAAGCACATATGCAGATTTATTTTTTAATCCCCCAATTCCTGTCTGCTGGCTGCTGCTCCTGAAATTGCTTGGCCCATGACAATGAGTGCCTCTAAGCTCCCAGCCAGAAGAAAGAGAGCAGAGAGTTCCCAGTGGTTGGAGGGTGGAGAACTGTAGGGGGAGCCTCCTTTCTGAGTTAAGAAAACATCTCCTGGTCTTCCCATCTTTGTTGCTGATGGATTGAGTGATCGTTCTTGGCAGAGCAGTGTTTTTTTAAGTTAGTTTGTTTGTTTGTTTCTTTTTTTGCTTGTGGCTGTCACAGTAAGCTGTTTGAGTTGCAGGCTGTGTACCGTGCCATCTTGGCAGTTCTGTATTTTCAGCATTTTAGTCAATGCAAAAAGTAAGAGAAATTGTAATTGAGGTTGCCTTTCTATAAATCATGCCATAGAGAGTGAGCACATCCAAATGATGGATCCAACAGAAACTTGTGTTCTTTGCCTGGGGACAATGGTGGGGGGTGTTGGAAAATCAGTCCAAGGCATCTCTTGTTGCTGAGCAATGCAGTGAGAAATAAATGGAAAATAAATTCTAATTTCCCTGGCAAATTATGAACTCTGAATGGGGATAGGATAGTGGGGAGACAAATAGTATGAAATTATCAAACCATAAAATCCAGTTGGAAACAGGAGGGCAAACTCATGTGCAGCGTAGTTCCAATTCACTTACTCATGCAGGCAAGGAGATGGGAAGGCACTGGCCCAAGGAGAAGCCAGCCTCTCCTTTCCCAGCCTAATTATGTTTATCTTTGTAATTTGACTTTGTCATGGAAACGCTGTCAGTGTTCAGTGTTCTTTGTGCAATAATGTTCGTGTCAAATAAGACAGCAAAGTGATGGGAGGAGGCATCTGTAGCGATGTGTGCTTCACACTGTATAGTTTGTGATATTCAATAACACAAAAGCAAACTGTGGGTGAGAGTAAATTCCGTGGACTCCACTGTGATTTTGTGGGTGACCTTACTGGTTTTCCTCAAAAGGTGGCGCACTCTTTTTTTTGTTGTTGTTCTCATGTCCATTAAAATAGCTAGGAGTGCATTTGACTTTTGTCTCTCGCTGTTCTTTGAGGTGTCATGTTGACAACATTAGAGAGGTATGGGGTCACTGTGCAGTCAGACAAGGATGTAGGCCCATCTGCCAGGGTTATTAGCTATAGAAAAGGACTCCAGCATTGATTTCATGGGAACCCACAGCCCTGAAATAGGAAGAGAATGGGGCAGGGGAAATGGAGAAGAGGAGATCAGATCTTTGCCTAACCCGTGTCTTTACTGTTACACGTTTGAAAGCATATGAGTTTTGCATTTTTGTTTGCCAAGGGAAGCTTCAACAGCCCCAGTCCCCAGTCCCCACTCATTACCTCACAAACAGCCACTGGATTGGAGTTTGCACTTCAGGCATCATCCAAAATGGACAGCAAAGCAAGCCTTATTATTTTATACATATAAATGTATGCGTTTGCACCAACTGCCTGCTTAGGAATTAAAGGTATTTTCTGGGTTTGAAGCTTTCAGACAGAATGTGTAACAAAACAGGCCTGTGTGTCTGGTAAGTAACATTTCTTAGCTATTGTAAGGTCAGGAACCTCTGCTTTGTAAGTGCAACGATTTTACAGATTTTATACTTTCTTTATTTATTTCCCTCTTGAATTTCTATAGTGAGTTCTTTTTGAAAATGCTGGCCTCTAGCTGCTATACCAAGGGAACTAAGGGAAAGGATTGTGTCTCATTTTTCAGTTTCATCTCTGCCAGTGCTGGGACCAGAGAGAAAGGTAGAAACAAACTCAGAGGAAAAAGTACCCTTCCTTCAACAGAGATATTCCTCAAGAGAGCTGTTTTGCCCTTGCTCAAACCTTGGAGGAATTTGTGTTTTGTTTGTGGAGGTAATTCCCTTGCATAAGGGCTTTTAGCTCTGTTGGCGTCTCTCCCTGAGAGTGGCCCTTGGTTACACTTTAAAAGCAACAAGCGCATCTGGAGGCAAGATCAATTGGTAGAATGAATGAATATGAGGAGAGCCAGGTCCTGATAGCTGTGGGCTGTCCTTTGAGCAACAAGGCATTTATATGGTACTACATTTACGGTGGCTATGGGCCTGCCTGGTTAGGTTTCTCATAACCCTTTCTTCCCAAGGAGATTCTGGAAGCAATTTAATCATCAGCTGAACCACCTGAGCTGAAAATTTTTGACTGTGTGTTTGAGGCCAGCAAAATTATACTTTCTCGTGTCTTTTTTCAGAGAAATTGGAGTTTCTATACACTGGGACTTTTGAATCTCACTCCAGTGCTCTTTCTGTGCAGTTTCAAGCATTGCCTGGCGTTTTCTAGCTTCGGAACTTGTATTGAGAGTTTTTTCTTTTAATAGTCACCTGTTTGGTTGTCTGTTTCCCCAAATAGACTTCAGGTCCCTCCAGGGTGGTTGTATTTTGTTTCTGCCTTATCCCCAGCCCTTAGCAGAGCACACACAATGGACGATTTATAAGAATTGGATGAATATCCAATGCCTGTACTGTTTTATAATTATGTCTTCTTAAACACACACACACACACATACACACACACACACACACACCTGAAGAACAAGTTAATGCATGCAAATCTTGACACTCTCACAACTCATTACTTTCCCAAATTTAAGTTACAGTAAGTGACACCCCTTTCTGTGGGCTCAAAATCTGGAAGTCATCTTTGACTCTTTCTCTCAAACCCAACTTCAGTACAGCCCCAAATTGTCACTTCTGCCTTCAAAAAATATCCCAGATGTGATCAGTTCTCCTATTCTCCTCCACTACTTAGTGAATGGGGCCCACAATCTCAGAGCTATCTTTGACTCCTCTTTTTCCCTCAGACTTCACAGCCATTCTGCTACATATCTTATTGGTTTACCTCCAGAATATTTTGCAAATCCCTCCACATCCCTACCTCCACGCCTAACACACTATTCCAAGCCACCAGCCCTCTCCCTGGACAACCACAGTCTTCTCTAGACTCAGTGCTCCTCTCTGTGGGTTCCCTACTTTCTGCTCCACAGAGTTGCCCGTGATCTTTACAGGTCACTAAATCAGATTGTGGCAGTCTTCTCTTTAAATGCATCAGTAGACTTCCCTGATGCATGAAAGGAAGCAAAATAGAATCACCATTCAACCAGCAATCCCATTATTAGGTAGGTACCAAAGGAAAATAAGTTGTTCTACCAAAAGGACACATGCACTTGTATGTTCATGACAGCACAATTCACAATAGCACAGACATGGAATCAACCCAGATGCCCATCAACTGTGGACTGGATAAATAAAATGTGGTACATATACACCATGGAATACGACACAGCTGTTAAAAAGAAGTTAATAATGTCCTTTGCAGCAACATGGAATGAAGCTGGAGACCATTATCCTAAGTGAGTTAAGGCAGAAACACAAAACCAAATACCATGTGTTCTCACTTATAAATGGGAGCTAAACATTGGGTACACATGGACACAAAGATGGGAACAATATATACTGGGGACTATAAGAGGTGGGAGGGGAAAAAGGGGACCAAGGGGTGAAAAACTACCTATTGGGTACTGTGCTCACTGCTTGGGTTATGGCTTCAATTGTACCCCAAACCTTAGCATCACACAGTGTGCCCTTTTAAATCTGCATATGTACCTCCTGAATCTAAAATAAAAGTTGAAATTAAGCAAACAGAAACCCCAAGACCCTATCCAGGTAAAACCTGCCTTTGACGTGATCTTGTCCTGGCTTTCTCTCTAGCCTAACCTCTGGTACTTCCCTCCTACTCTCTCTGCTCCAGCCACACTGGCCCGCACTGTTCCTCAAGGCGCTGTGGAAGCACCTACTTCTGGGTCTGCATCCTTCCCATCCTTCCATCCTGGGTGACTTCTTCAGATGTCCACGTCACCTGCCCTTTCATTTCCTTCAGGTTTCCGCTCAAATGGTAGCACCTCAAGGTCTCCTCTAGCTTTTTTAAAAACGATGCCACTGGATCGTGTGAAAATTAGCTTAATTTAATTCTTCCACATTGTATTCATGGATCATAATATCACTTTGTACCCCATAAACTTATGCAAGTACAAACTGTCAATGTACAATAAAAAAAGTACCACTGACATGCTCTATCCACTTTCTCTGCTTTGATTTTCTTCGTAGCAGCTACTGCTGTGTGACATTATATAATAATGAGTGGATCCTCATTATTTGCAATTCCCTATTTCCGACTTTGCCTACCTGCTGCAGTTTATTTGTAAGCCTAAAAACCTATACTCACCATGTTTTCATGGTCATTCACAGAGATGCAGAGAGTGGCAAAAAATGTGAGCCACATGACGGGCACATACTCAGCTGAGGTTCAACAAGCAACACTCTGCCTTCTGGTTCCAGCTCTGATGCTGTCTACAAGTGTCCTTTCTGTGGTCTATTTTGTGACACATATTTTGCACTTTTGTGCTTTGTTTGGTAATCTCCCTGTTTAAAATGTCCCAGGACATGTGTTGAAGGGCTTCCTAGTGTTCCTGAGCACAAGGAGACTGTGATGTCCCTTATGGAGAAACACATGTGGTAGAGCAGCCTCCCTGCTGTTGGCCATGTGTTCAACGTTAATGAATCACTATATATATTTAAAAAGTTATATTTAAACAGAAAACACCTAAAACAATGTTGCATGTTGATTGATTTTATAAAAATGTTGTGACCAGAGACTCATAGATACTTAACCTTGTATTTCCCCTAGGAACAATAGTCAGTATTCACTAAATCAGCTTTTGCAGTGGCTTTATAGATCATAACTACCACAAACAATGAGACTCAATTGTGTGTGTGTATTTGCTTACTTATGTATATGTAAGTAGGTTTTCTTATTGCCCATTTCTCTCATCACCATGTAAAGTCCATGGAGTCAGGGGTCGGTACCCTGTGTTTTCCCAGATTCTTATTCTCTGCTGTTTTCTCAGCACCTGGAACCATGCCTGGCTCATGGAAGGTGCTCACTCAATTACTGAATGATTAAATGGTTGAACAAATGAATGAAATATAGTCAAGAATGTCTCAGGGAAAGAAACTCTGACAAAATAACAGTTTCCTAGGACATTATTAGGCATCATGCTGATCTCCAGTCTTGCCATGTCCTTGCAAAGTATTAATAGCAGCTTCTCCACCCCCTCCCCTTGAAGTGGCCCACCCAAGATCACAGGACAGTCTGGCTCAGGCACTCCATATATCCACCTAGTGAATCTTGGTGGGTGTGGTGTTTGAGCACATGGGCCGTGAAATCAAACAGCCTAGTTTGAATCCGACTTCCACACTTAGTCTGTGTATTTGGACTTAATCCTCTCCAAAGCTTTATTTTTTTGTACCATAAAATGAGGATAATCAAACATCCTCCACGGGGTGGTTGTGGGGATTAACCGGGATGATGCAACCACTTAACCTAGCAACTGACACATAAGAAGTATTTCTTAGACATTAGTTCTTACTGTTTTTATGTGCTTTGGGCTCCTGGTGTTAGAGGTCAAAGAGATGCAAAACCAAGCCAGGAGGCACCCAGGATAAAGTTCCACTGTCAGCAGCCCTTAACAAGTTCTCAAGATTGGTACCTAAGAGCAGGGGTCAGCAAACTTTTTCTGTAAAGGACTGGATAAGTGAATATTTTAGGCTTTATTGGCCATCAGATCTCTGTCACAACAACCCACCTCTAATGAAGGTGTGGCTATGTTCCAATCAAACTATCTTTACAAAAACAGGTGGGTCATAGTTGGCCAACCTCTGCTTTGGATCAAGGCTGCTCAACCCTGCCTCTGCATTAGAATCACCTGGGGAACTTTAAAACTACCTCTGACCAGGTGTTCTATTCCCAGAGATTCTGATTTAATTTTGGGGGGTGGGACCCAGGTATCAATATAATTTACAACTCCCGGGTAACTCTAATGCAGAGTTGAGAACCACTGATTTGGATCATTAAAGCCATGGGTAGACGAGTCTCAAAGCTGATGCTGTCTTCCTGCCCCCACCCTAGCTTCTTTCTCACCCCATTTTAAAATCCAAGAACAAGCATGGTTGGAGAGCTTTGGGTAGAAATTGGCCGGTCTCAGTAAATCTTCTTTGCTTAATGCACAGACCATATCCCTTTTGTATCTAGAGGGAAACCTAATTATCTGTCTAATAAATGAATTGTACTTTCAGGGAATACAGTCCAGCTGTTACTCTGCATTTTAGCTGAGGCTGTGCTTTCAGCTGTCTAATTGTCTTCCAGCATTGGCAGTTGGAATGGTTTTGAGTGGAAACAGTCTTCCAATCTCCTTTGTCAAAGCCATGACTTCTCTGATGGAGCTGGGAGTGGGCTCCCAGGAGTCAAAAGATCTCTGTCTTAAGGCCAAGGTACTCTTCTTTAATGAGTCCTAGAAGAAGCTTATGACACTCCCTTCTTTAAGAAGCTTCAAATACTCAGCTAATTGTCATCCCCCATTTGATACAGGGGTAGAGGTTAGCTGAAGACAGGGGGATGAACTTAGTCATAAATGTCCAAGCTTCCTCAAGAATTGCCTGAACAGAGTTTCTCCCTTCTTCCCCATTTGCATTAAAATCATCTGGGAGCTTGTTAAAATGCAGACATCTGGGTTTTATTCCTGACCCACTGAATTGGATTTTTCTGGAGGGGATACTGGAATGTACATTTTTAAAAAGGTATCTGGATAACTTTGAAATTTGAAAGCTGCTATTCTGGAGGGAGCCCTTCACCCTACTTACATAAGACTGAGATTAAGGAATTTAAAGTCTTCTTTAAAACAGCCCGGTTAGTTCATTGCTGAAGCTAGGAGTTGGATCTGACTCTGTTATCAGCTAGTTAATGCTATGTAACCAACTCCTCCAAACCTTAATGATTTTAAAACAGTAAACATTCATTATTGCTCACACATATATGGGTGATGTTTCTGGTCTCAGCTAGATTCACTTCTGTGCTTATTGTTAACTGTGGTTGAGTAGACAGTTCTGCTGATCTTGGCTGGGCTCTCTTTTACATTTGGGTAGGTTGGCTGCATGCTGGTCTGAGACGGTCTCAGCTGGGATGTCTGGATTCTCTTCCATATGGTCTCTTACCTCCAGCAGGCTAGCAGGGCTGTGCTCACCTAATGGTCACAACGTTTTGAGAGATTGGAAGTGTCCAAGGCTCCTGCACAAAACTGGGAAACTGTCATTTACATTGAATTCTGATGCCAAAACAAGGAACAAGGACAATCTAGACTTAGGGAGTGAGGAAAGAAATCCTAGCTCTCCAAAGATGCTGAAGATCGTTTTTTTTGTGTGTGAGGTGGAGCTTTGCTCTTGTTGCCCAGGCTGGAGTGCAATGGTGTGATCTTGGCTTACTGCAACCTCTGCCTCCTGGGTTAAAGTGATTCTCCTGCCTCAGCCTCCCAAGTAGCTGGGATTACAGGCATGCGCCACCATGCCCAGCTAATTTTTGTATTTTTAGTAGAGATGAGGTTTCACCATGTTGGTCAGGCTGGTCTTGAACTCCTGACCTCAGGTGATCTGCCCACTTCAGCCTCCCAAAGTGTTGGGATTACAGGTGTGAGCCACTGCACCCGGCCTGAGGATCCTTTTTACAAAGGTCTTAGATACAGGGAGGCTGAACGAATCCACCAAAGACTTATGCAGAGTCCTGGGCCTTTTCTACAACATTCAAGTACCTTTAAAACATGTATGTTTGGCCACGTACAGTGACTCATGCCTGTAATCCGAGCACTTTGGGAGGCCGAGGTGGGCAGATCACCTGAGGTCAGGAGTTTGAGACCAGCCTGGTCAACATGGTAAACCCGCATCTCTACTAAAAGCACATAAAAAATTAGCTGGGGATGGTAGCGGGTGCCTGTAATCCCAGCTACTCTGGAGGCTGAGATATATAATCAAAAAATATATATCTAAAGGAACCTAAGAATTCATTGTTTTAAACCCTAGCTAATACTTTAATTTCCTGATAATTTTCCCTTAATCAAAGTGTTCATCCATCTTCTGCTGAAACACATCACATTACTCCCTGGAGAACTTGCTGCTGTGTGAGGCAGCTCCTTCCAGCCTCAGGGAATTCTTACCAAGAGGATATTATTTCTTACACCAAGCCACCATTTGCTTCTGCCTAGATTTCACCTGTTGTTTCTGCTTCTGCCCTCCAATGCCACATGGAAGAATGTCTCATGGTCCTCCCAACCTTTGCCTATACCTGAGAACAGTTATAAACGTCTTTCCTCATTGTTCAGTCTTCTCTACCAACTAATCCAAGTTTCTACGGATTTTCCCTGGCATATGGTTTTGAATGTTTCTCAGGGCCTGGTGCAGTGGCTCACACCTGTAATCCCAGCACTTTGGGAGGCCGAGGTGGGCAGATCACTTGAGGTCAGGAGTTCAAGACCAGCCTGACCAACATGGAGAAACCCCATCTCTACTAAAAATACAAAATTAGCCGGGTGTGGTGGCAGGCTCCTGTAATCCCAGCTACTTGGGAGGCTGAGGCAGGAGAATCGTTTGAAACTGGAAGGCAGAGGTTGCAGTGAGCCAAGAGTGCGCCACTGCCCTCCAGCCTGGGCAACAAGAGCAAAACTCTATCTCAAAAAAAAAAAAAAAAAAAAAAAAGAAAGAAAGAGAAGAAAAGAAAACGTCTCTCAGTGGCAGCCAAGGATTTTGGGATGAGCATTGGTTTTAGAATCAGATATCCTAAATTTACTTTGAGATTTTGAGCAAGTTCCTAACACCCTTGGAACCTCAATGTCCTCCTTCAGGAAGTGTGAGCAGAAATCACCATCAGTATGTATTTTGTGCCAGTTAACCACCGCAACATATATAGAAATGCCTGTCAGGGAAAACACTCCATATATGTGAGTCTCTTTCCTTTTTTACTCCTCTGAAAGAATAGCCTTTGAAGTACAAGATTTTTCCTATAATATTTCAAATTTAAATGAACTCTTAGATTTTCTGAGCTGCTACTAATACTAAAATTATGAGGATATTTAAATGTCCCCCTGGAATTATGTTTCAAATGGCATTTCATGTGGTAGGAATAGCAAGGTTTTCATTTCTTCACGTTGAAGGTAGCTATTATTATTTTGATACTTAAAAATAGTAATTTAAATTAAATAAATGACCTAAAACTAAGAGATTTAAGTTCTTCTCACCTCTTTTAGATTTAGGCCTTTGGGAAGGAACTGAACCTGGAAAATAATTAAGCACAAATTGAACACAGTGAGGAGGCCAGGACAGCAGGCAGTAAAGTGGATGTTAACAATAGGATGTGATGTGAAACTAAAACCTGTAGAGAAAGAGAAAACACAGGTAGAGGGTGGGGCAGGAATGTGGACCTGTCAGCTTATAGAGGAATATCAGTGTTTTGTTCAAAGGGTATGGCTTAATATGAGACATTTCTGAATTGCAACATGTAAAATGAATAGAATCTGATTGTAGAGGAAAATGGTTGAGGGAATTGGACTGTGGAGACAAAAGAACGGACTTCAGTAAATACTGTGTAAATTGTAAGGTTGTCTTATGTGACTATTAGCTCAGAAAATACTCCTCAGTATAAAGAGGATAAAATGAATTGTGGAAATGATTTGTAAATAAAGGTGGTAGATAAATTCAAGGTACACTGTCATTCATGTACGGCATACTCAAATGAGACATTATTCCTGTGAGGTTATATTAATTTGTTTTTCTTTCAATAGCAAGTAGGTAACATAAAAGATACTATGGTATAGTAAAAAGAGCACTGAGTGAAGTCAGGGCCCCTGTGTTCGAATTCCAACTCTACAGCTGACTAGCCGTGTGACCGTAGGCAAGTCTCTTAGGTTCTCTGAGTTTTAGAGTCTCCATGTGTGAAAAGAACAGTCTAGATTATCTCCAAGGCCATGCATATGGTTCTCTGATCCTATGTTATTAAACAGCCCAGTGGCAGTTTCTGTGGGGAGATTAAGATTTCAGATGGGATTCCTCTCATCTAGAAACTTCTAACCTACTTGAAGAGACCGCCTGGAGTTTTGATGCATAAGTGAATGAATGAGTTGGTTGATGTTTGGATGAGTTACATAGAAACAATTAGAGAGCTGTAAGAGAAGCCTGTTATTAGAAGCTAGTTGCACACTGACATTAAATATGAAAAAAGAGAGATGGTGTTCATAGGATACTGTTTCTTCCTCACCGACTTCCTATGAGTTTTATAATTTTTGGAAGTAGTTCATAATTTTTGGTATCATACTCTTACCTGTTTTGGCCAAGGATGGCTTCATGGAAAACAGAGAATTAGAACTAATTTTGAGAGAAGGATAGAATTTATACAAATTTGGAAAAGGAAGGAGGATTTTTTTCAGGTGGAAAGAACAGACCCAAAGATCTGAAAAGGGATACTCATGTGTTCATTTGGCAAATATTCATTGAACATCTGCTCTCCCCATACCTGGCACAGTGTTAAGCACTTGGGGTTATTAAAGAAGGAATTTCCATTATCTAGAAAGGAAGATATACATTGATTATGAAATTATACAAGTATATTTTCAAGCTTTGATGAATGTTGTGGAATAAGAGAGTGGAGAGCCATGAGAGCAGATGACAGTGGACCTGGTGCTGTCTGGGGTGGGAAGTGACCAAAGAGGACTTCCTTTAGGAAGTGTTATTTCCGATGATGCCTGACGTGTGAGTAGGAGTTCAGTACGCACAAATGGAAATAGGAAGAAGTCCAAGTGGAAGAAGAGTGTTCTAGATAGAGGGAGTAGCATGTGCAAAAACCCTGAGACTAGAGAGTTCATGGCATGTTTGAGAAACTAAATGGGAACCAATGTGGCTGGAACTTGGAGAATAAGTCAGGGAGGGGAAAATCCTGAAGGAAAAGGCAGGTGGGAGATGAGCATGGTGTCACCCATTTGACAGAGGGTAAACATCAGTGTCAATATAAGCCAGTTTCTGCATGCTTGACTGGAGGAAATCTTTCTGTTTCATGGGGTATATGGGGCAAGCCTCATCTATGATCTCAAATGGATCTTGAAGGGCATAAGCACGGCTTCCAGAGAGGAGGACACTGACTTGGGAAACAGAAGGTTTAATCATCCAAAGATACAAGTGTCTTATGAAATTGGAGGCAAAGTCAGAAGGATAAGCCTGAAGAATCATACAAAGCCGTGGCAAAAATAAGGCTGCCATGTTACCTGACAGAGTCTGCTAGAATTGCTTTCTTGCAAGTATGACACTGCCCAAGACTCCATGTTTCTTTCCCTCCCCCTTGTTCATATAATTAACGAGACTTAAATGGAAACCCTGCCCATACAGTATCTCTTCATATTCAGGTCTAGGATTCTAATTGCCATAGGCACTAAGGAATGACCACAGTCCCCTCTTGTAGGCACCCCACACAAAACACACTTGAGACAATTAAATGAGTCAACCCAAGCATTAGCACCTGCTCCCTATCATGAGGATATCACTGCTTCCTAATCACGTGTCAGCGATCTTGTTGTCACTGGCTCCATCCTCCTCAAACTGGGGCTCAAAAACACACCCTTGGGTGACAGCGGTAAAAAGGGAGTATGATAGACACATTGTTTTTCTGGAGGGTCTGCTTTAATTGAAGATTTATGAAGAAATGTATTCTGAGCATAGGTACAGTATAGAACAGATTATAAAATATCCATGGAATTTTAAGATGAGAATTATTAGAGAACTAAACATATTTGCCCATGTGTTTAAGATCAAGTCTCCAGATTCCCTGGCGGATGCTGTATTCATTTGGCTTTTGGAGATACTTTGATGGAAAACTTTGGGAAGCTGTGAGTCTTAAACTGTCTTTTTAAATTTTGTTTTGTTTTGCTATTGTTAATAAAATACCCTGCCCTTCTCACCAAGTTTTTTGTTTGTTTGTTTGTTTTTTGAGATGGAGTCCGGCTCTGTCGCCCAGGCTGGAGTGCAGTGGTGAGATCCTGGTTCACTGCAAACTCTGCCTCCCGGGTTCAAGTGATTCTCCTGCCTCAGCCTCCCGAGTAACTGGGACTACAGGTGCCTGCCACCAGGCCTGGCTAATTTTTGTATTTTTAGTAGAGACGGGGTTTCTCCACGTTGACCAGGCTGGTCTCAACCTCCTGACCTTGTGATCCACCCACCTCGGTCTCCCAAAGTGCTGGGATTACTGGTGTGAGCTACCGCACCCGGCCATCAAGTTCTTATAGTAATTTTTGTGAATTTGCTTGAAAAGTACTTTTTCATTTTTGGTGCTATAATATTGCCTTTTTCAGGCTTCAAGGGGAGATGTGTTGAAATTTGAAAACCAAGTGTGCATCTACCTACATTGTTCTGCTTTTATAGCCTTCGCTCTCACAGCTCATTTTAAAGTCCTCATTTTGTACTTAACATCCACATTCTTGTGGAGTTGTCTCTTTCCCTTCTGCTTGAATCCTTTACATGACCTCGTTTGGATCCTTTTCCACTTCTGCTCTGTTTCTCTTTAAGATGTGGCAGTTAGACCAATGCACACTGATTCAGGGCCAAGTGAATGGTACTTTTGTAGGAAGATGAGATAATGTTTCTATTAGGTTTCCAAACTCTTTCCTAATGACTAGAATTTTTCACCTTTCTTAGCCACAATTTTTGGGGAGGGACATATCCTTCAGGCCAGCTCCGGGTCCTCCATCATGACTCAGCTCATGGACCTGCGCCCAACCTAGCAGAACTGATCACTCCTTCCTTTGAGTTTCAGTGCTCTTTTACCTCCGCTGGCACGGGCCTCACTGTGCTGCACTTACCTGTTGATGTGTGTGTCTTCCCATCTAAGTTTTGAGTTTCTGGAGATCAGGGAACCTTGTGCTATTCACCTTTGTATCACCACACTTTGGCACTGAGCCTTGCACATGCTGGGTGCTTAATTAATATGAAACCGGCTGGGAGCAATGGCTCATACCTGTAAACCCAGCACTTTGGGAAGCTAAGGCTGGCGGATCACCTGAGGTCAGGTGGCAGCTGAAGATAGAAGCTCTTGTCTGTGTACTCAGAGCTTAGAAATGTTCCCACCAGTTATCAGGATCCGTTGGAGACTTTCTGAGGGAGGAACTGAAGACGCAGGTTGGAAAGGACTCCCTGCTGCTAGGAGACTCTGGTTTCTTTCCTGTCTATTACAAATGCCACCACAAACTAAGGGATTCTCCCTGCAGCTCCATATAGCCCAGCCAAGCTTTCCTACTCTACACTTGTGCCTCCAGGGAAAGAGAGGCAGAGACCTCATTTCTAAGAGAACCAGCCTCATTTTATTTGAAAGACAAAAGACCATCACGAGCACAATACAGCAGAATGCTACCTAAACTCCACAAGTTTTGAGTAAAGAGTCAGCACAGTTATACATTAAGTTTAACTTTCCTATGAGGAGAGTTTATTTCGCCCCATCCTTTCACCTCTACCTAGGAGATATGCTGGCTTAAGAGAAACTCACCTGAACACCGAAAGATTCCATAAAGTCACATTTTGTTGCCTCTTCTGACTAAGTCTGGTCACCCTCATGTGATCATTATAAATTCACATTTCTTAGAAAGTATCCTGGGAGTGGAGGCATGATGAAAACGCACAGGACAAAGAAATGTAGGCAAATGAGGGTTTAACTTCCAGCCACTGATGTGAAAATCTGGCCTTACAACTAAATGCCTAGGTGGTGACAGGGAAGCCACAGAGAAATGTAGCATCTCTGTCATTGCTGTCTCTCTCCAGACTGCCTAGTCCTGGCAGGGGGTGTGAGGGGCCCATGTTAGTTTCCTAGAGCTGCTGTGACGAAGCCCCATGAACTCGGTGACTTCAAGCAACAGAAATATATTGTCTCACAGTTCTGGAGGCTGGAATTCCAAAATCAAGATGTTGGCAGGTGGGGGCTATGCTCCCTCTGAAACATGCAGGGGAAACCTTCCTTGCTTTTTCTAGCTTCTGGTGGTTGCTGGTTTAGAAAACATGTCTTAAGCCATCCTTGGCTTGTAGATAGATCACTCTAATCCTCCATCTTCTCATGGCATTCTCCTTGTGTGTCTTTACACAGGATTCCCTGCCTGCCTGTCTGCTCATGGGCCTACATTTCTCCTTATGAGGACACCAGTCATATTGGATTAGGGCCCACCCTAACACCCTCATTTTAACTTGATTACATCTGCAAAGAAGTTATTTCCAAGTAAGGTCACATTCTGAGATGCTGGGGGCTGGGACTTTAGTATATCTTTCTTGAGGGACACAAATTCACCCCATAACAATGCCTATGATTCTCATATGTTCTCATATTATTAATTGAACTTGGACTTTCCGGGCACAGTCTTTTGTTCTTCCTGTGGAATATTCTATTGATTAAATTGCCTCTTTAGTTCTTCAGCTATCAGATGCTTTTCTCTGGCAGGCCGATGTAATTAGGGAACTAATAATGGAATCAATAAGGAAAAGAGTATGTTCTTTCATATTTTCCAGCTGTTCCAGTGATTCATTTAGTCCTCGTTCTGTATTTGTTACTGCTGAATTTGTGCTTGTTAAGAGATATGTGGCCATGACATATAGTGGAAAAAAGGGAAAGGAGAGGATCTCGATTGGTCTCTGGTAATGTCCAGGAGGGACATCTTTGCTGGGAGAGGGTATGATGTGGCAGGTTATGGAAGAGAACATGGCCTCATTTGTGTAACTATATAAACAAGGAATGTTTTTAAAGAAGCTTATTGTTTGGAAAACACACGTTATTTTAATGTTGCATGAAATATGTTGGTTTGAAGCCATGCAGGACTGTATAAACATTCTGTGAGCTGATGCATTGCCTGTCTAAGGAAGGATTCAACATTAACCATGATAATTTCTGGGACATTTTCCTATTTTTGGAAAGTTCACTATTGCTCTAATTCCAGTTTTCTCATGAAAAAATAGAATTAATTCATGGCCTTTTAAAAGGTAGTTTGAGAGATAAATATAATATACACATTGTAATTAGAAATTTACTGTCACAAAAATATAAATAGAATAAAATGTAGGCTTAAGTTACTGTTGAAATATAATACATATTTATTGTTGAAACATCTAAAAATGGTGGAAACTTCAAACATATGTAAATTACCCATAATCTCACAATTCAGAGATGACCACTGCTAATATTTTGGCATATTGCCTTCTAATATGTTTCAAATTTTTGTAATACTTCAACATCAATATTAGTAAATACATGTTTTATAACATTTTTAAATTAATAATGTCATGAACATTTTAATATCCTTAATCTTCTAAAATTTACTGTTAAATGTTGACATATGTATTTTATTTCCATTTTAATGTTAGATCTATAATTTTGTAATTACAAAAGTAATATTTATTTATAATAATTTAAAGAAATCTAGAGGACGAAAAGAAGAACATACTAATTGTCCACAGTCTTGCTGTTGCAGAGATAACTAATATCAATATCAAGGCATACTTTGCATGGCAGTATAATTGCATGCATTTCTGTTTCCACTGATCGTGACATTTTTGACCTTTGTGACCCCAGCTCTTAGTTCAGTTCCTAGAGCATAGTAGTTGTTTGACACACTTATAGTGAATGAATAAGTGATTAAATAAATAAGTAGATGTATGAGTGGAGAGGTCTTCGAGATCCAATTCGTGGTAGAGTAAAATATGTTTCAGACTCAGCAACTTACTGCTGATTGAGAGACAAGGCAGCTAACTCAAAGCCCTTAATGAATAGGAGCCTGCTCTTTCTGTTCATCTCAGTCAGCCTCCAAGCAGATAATTCAATTTAATTTTTTTTCCATCAGTCAAACTGAAGAGCTGAAAAAGCAAAACCAGAGATAGGGGAGGCAGGAGGTGAAACAGGCCTGAATGAGGAGATCAGCAGTGGCTCTCTCACTCTCTCTGTATTTTTT
>NW_016814655.1:2316637-2321780 GCF_001698545.2 Rhinopithecus bieti | reverse complement strand
TCATCCAGGCTGGAGTGCAGTGGCTTGATCTTGGCTCACTGCAGCCTCCGCCTCCCAGGTTCAAGCAATTCTCCTGCCTCAGCCTCCTGAGTAGCTGGGACTACAGGCGCCTGCTGCCACGCCCAGCTAATTTTTGTATTTTTGGTAGAGATGGGGGTTCACCATGTTGGCCAGGATGGTCTTGATTTCCTGACCTCGGGATCTGCCTGTCTTGGCCTTCCAAAGTACTGGGATTACAGGTGTGAGCCACTGTGCCCAGGTTCTCGCTCTCTTTATGTTAGAAAGAGCGTGAGAGGACAGGAGCCATGCTGCTCTCAAGGGTGACCCAGCAAGAGCTCTGCCACCACCGAATCGTCCATGATAGAACTGATGATTTTCCTGGAGGATGGAGACTCTAACAGTGTCAGTGGGACCCTCATGGCTTTTACCTGGCCTGTTTTAAGAGTTTGCAGCCAAGGAAGACACAGTCATGTTGGGTTTTGTTGAAATAATTTGGTACTCTGCTATGTCTGGAATCAGGGCTGGCAGATTTTGAACTTTGTGTTATAGAAGGTTCCATCTGAAGTCTCTTTTCTATTTAATTGGAAAATATGTCTTAAGTCTAAGTGTCTGTCCCTCAGGTACCTGCCATAGGAAGATCAGTGATCCATTTTTTAAAACGCTACATGAAAAACTTAGTCTTTGCAATAAAATGTATGGATATATTCTTCCCAATGGGATGGTCTGGTCTTTAAAAACCTGTTCCTTTTCCCCACTTCTCAATATAAATATATATATATATAGATAGATATAGAAATATCCACAAATAGATGGGCAGTGGGATAGAAAGAGAGAAAGGGAGATGGAAGGACAGACAGACAGTCTCCCCCACTTTTGGCTAACAACAGTCATCACATCCCTTCTTTTTCTTAAAGGTGCTCGTAGAGCTAACCTCGAACAATAGGCCATATTGGCACCTTTGCTCCTGTTGTCTCAAGACCTGGCTCAAAACATGTTTTTCCAGGAGGCCTCATTGTTTAATTTCTACCCTGGTTAATCTTTCCCATCTGTCAACCTCTAGAGCTTTAGCCCTTGCCCCAATTTTCCCTTTGACGTGGTGTATCTGTAAGTGTATGTGAAGATCAGGGAGAGGCTACTCTGCTTCCTAAACAATTGAATGGGGTTTTGTGTACTATGTAATTTAGTGGTTGTAGAGCTTTATAGTGTTTTATTCACCAAATTAGTGAATAAAGAAAGTGACTAGAGGGTGGTGAGATATTTCTTGCATGCATAATTGAACATATATTGTAGTTAGTACTTACTCATGGATTGAGAGCCCAGTTTAGATGAATACTGTGAGAGTTACTGTAAAGTCAGTGTGGTATACTAGAAACTTGTGATCAGCCAAATCATGTATATATTTTCTGTATAGTTGATGTAGTCACTTTGTAGCACCAAGCATCAGTACCTTCACCTATAAATTTAGCATATATATAAAAATATATAAATATATATGTGTGTGTATATATATAATGGGTTCAAGATCTTTTATTTTCAGAGCTTGCAACAGTTGGTTAGCAATGCTAGCTAAGCTGATATAATCTGAAGGCCATCCCACCTTTCTCTTTAGGCACTCAACCAACAGAATCTCTTTCTTGCAAACAGGATCATAGACCAATTGGGATCTGTCTCAATGTGTGTGTGGGAAGAGGTCTTTTCCCCTACACTTTTCCCAACAAGGTTGTTTTATAACCAAATGCAACTCAAATCCATAACACAGCAACTAGTCAGCTATGTATATCTGACAACATTACAGGCTATTTTGAGGGTAAATATATACACACACACATACACACAAAACTAGATTTATACATATAGCTATATGTACATATATAACTACATATACATATATACCTACATATATGACTATATATACATATATACCTACATATGAACATATATAATTATATGTGTGTGTATATACATATATAAAACTGTCTCTACTAGACAAAAATAGTTTTATGGCTCCATTGTTCAATAAATATTTGCTGAATTAAATTGAAATGAGTCAAAACTTTTCTGAGCCCCACAAAACTTTTGAGATTACCAGAAGTTTTTACAAAGAATTATTTCTGTATGATTTGTAAGATTATCAACTTAGAACTTTCCAGATGGCAAAGTTATCCAAGTGTGGTATGCTGGAAACAACAGCCCTATAGGAGAGCAGATATTAGGGATGTAATCACAGGCATATACTTCATGTTGTCCAATTTCTATAAACTTGAGAGCCACTCTCGCTTCCTCAATGTTCCCATCTGTAAAAGTTTTTGGGTAAAACATAAGGATGGTGGAATTCTCATGATAAACTTGGATCATGATTCCATGGAAGAAGACTTGAGCCAGGCATCAGAAAACTGAAATCCTAGTTTCTTTGACCAAAACTTACCTTCTCCAAGATTAAGTTTTGTTAATTGTGAAATAGGTTTATGCTCTCACCTGCTAGAGGTGTTTATGTTCTCACATGACATTGTAAAACCACTGATATACAAAGGGGACTAAGGCATGATCCCTGCCCCCTTATGACTCAGTCTAGCAGGGGAGAGACATGCCAACCAGCAATGGATTACTATGAACAGCTTCTTAGAGGCAGACGGTAAATACAGTGGTGGCACTGCGGAAGCAGTAATTAACTCTGCCTGGGCAGATTGCCGAATGCTTAAGAGCAGGGATTTAAGTTAGTAATAACTGCCCTACCTTCCTTTCAGGATTGTTGTAAGGCTCAAATATATATGAAAGAACAACATGGTAGAATTATTATTTTTATCATTATTATTATTATTTCATTGGCAGTTAGAATCAGATATTTTACTTCCAGACATTCAATTGAAAATATGCCCAATACTCCTAGTTAATCACTTATAGGGATGCTGGCCTATCCCTAAGGTGTTATAAAGGGGTCAGACTCTACATTCAAAAAATAAGCGAACATGGAATAATACTAAAAGTGGCCTAGCCTTGCTATCTTGTAAAAACATAGGAGTGTAAATGAGCCTGGTCTTTTTGGTGACATTGAAGGGCTCCATTTCATTTAGATGATCTATAGGAGCAGTAAGAAATGAAAGTAAAAGCACAATATTTTGCGTGTAATATTGGCTCCTATATCAGCTGATGATCATTTTTATATGTATGTCTCATTTTTCCTGGGAGCACAGAATTTGCCTCTCCTTGACTTCATGAGTCTCAGAGTGTCCTATATGTAAGAATTGTATAATAAATAGTTTTTAAATAAGTGTTGCTGAATTGATTTAATTGAAGCCAGAGACTACATGGAATTTGAAGAAAAAAGAAGACATAATTTTATTTACTCCTAATGGAGACAGTGATGGCCATCAGATGTGGATTTATACTCTGCTCAAAAATATCAGATGATTGGATGTATATTGAGAACCTACTTAATGCTAGAAGGTACCATGATAAGGATGGCACAGTCATATTCCTACCTTCCTACCTTTTTATCTGGATAAAATAAAGGCCTACTTGGGTGTGTCGGGCACTCTGGTGTTGGGATGGTGCAGGGAAAACATCTGTATTCATGCTCAGCAGTGGTTCCTTGAGACTTACATTCTCCTCACTTCATTGTTTTGCAGCTCTACAGCTCCATGGATTTTGGAAGACGGTGGCAACTCATGCATGAACGCATCACACCCAACAGGTTTTATTGGTAAGCCCTATCCACACACTCATTACTTCTTAGATAAAGAATACCAACCAGCATAGCACTCTAGACAGCTCTGGACAGTTGCAGCTCTTGCAGACAAATTTGTTCTAGTCCTTTGCTACACAGAGTGGTTTGTAGAATAGCAGCATCAGCATCACCTGGGGACTTGTTAGAAATGCAGACTCTCAGGCCCTATTAAGACTTATGAAACTGGGATTTACATTTAACATGATCCTTTGCTGATTCATGTGCACATGAAAGTTTGAGAGCCACTGGGCTTAGAGAGCTCTGTAAGAAGGGTCATGATCAGTTGCTCTTTGCTATGTACTAACCCCTCTTTTGGAAAAGTGCATATATTTTATGTACATATTCTAAAAAGCAGTATTTTCCCAAAATGTACTCTGGAGAACATCGGTTTCACAAAATGCTTCTTCTTTCATAAGAGTTTCTGTGGTCAAATAAATTCAGGTTATGATAATTCAATTTTATACTCCTGGAAACTCAGGATTCATGTTAGGATATTAAAGACTCTGGAGAAATGCTGAATGAAGAATCCTGCCAAACTTGAAGTCACTGATTCCCAAACTTATTTCACTACAGAATCCTTTTCTTTTGTCACATGTGATAAATCCTTCAGAACTGCCTCTGTGGGGCATATTTTGAAAAACCTTTTATGGGAATGAATACATGTTTCAAATGGAAAATTAGCCCACTGCCATCACAGAGATTAGGCCACTGTACTCTAGCTTGGGTGACAGAGTGAGACTCTGTCTCAAAAAAAAAATTTTTTTTGGAAGTTGTACTTATTCCATATCTCTTTTAAACATCTTATGAACACTCCATTAAAAACTCATGTTATAGCCGTTTATGCCTTACACAACTTAGGGATGTGGTGTGTGTGTGTTGAGGATGGTGGTGACAAATACCTTGTACATACACACATATTCATACCAACATCTTTGGAAGCAATGGCTTCAACCCATTCCTTCTGCATCCACAAAACTATGTTCAGATTTTAAAATGAAGATTGCCTAAGCATTCTATGAAAAATCAACTGTTTTTTTGTTTGTTTGTTTTGTTGTTTTGTGTTGTTTTGTTCTTTGTACATGGTTTACAGTAGTTGGGAGAGAAAAGGGAGTTGGGATTATTGCTCTTGACTCAACACCTGAACTATCTCCAGCATGTTTGCCCCTTACAGGCCTACTATTATTTCATCTTTAGCTGTTATTGCAACTGTTATTTTGCCTGTATTTGGAACTATGGAGGTTTTACAATAGACTAAGGCAGAAAAGGGAAATACTTGTTTTTCTGCTATTTTACCTATAGAACTACAGCCTTTGCTGAGCTGAGATGGTCCAGTTTCTCAATATACCACCACTCAGAAGTCCAGAATTCAAAAGAAAAGAAAAAAAAAAAAAAAAAGGAAAAAAAGAAAATGAAAAAAAA
>NW_016814655.1:2308359-2316322 GCF_001698545.2 Rhinopithecus bieti | reverse complement strand
AAAAAAAAAAAAAAAAAGGAAAGAAAGAAAATGAAAGAAAGAGCCCTCTGCTGTTTCTGGAACAAACTCTTGAGATGATAAGGCAGTTGGCCAACTAGGAAGTCAGGTTAGTAGAGGAGGAAAGGAGGAAAGCACACGGGACTAGATGAGCCGTGCCATTGTTTCTGAATGAAATTAAGTGCATAAGAGGCAACGTTTTCCTATATTTTGCAAAGAGCAAGAGGAGAAGCTTCCAGCTGCTGTCATCCACCCTCTTCCTTTATGCAGTAAGAAAAAAAAAAAACAAGTCCCTAGGTCCTGATAATTGTGTTTTGTCTCTTCTCCACTCTGTGCTTCTTTCATATATGCACCCAAGGGGAAATATAAAAGTTTATGCCTGTGCTGGCTAGCCAAGTGGTAGTTTTGAATATTCCATTTTTGTAATTATCACTTCTCCATTTCTGATATATAATTACCATGATTATTCTTTTAGGTGTCATGTGAGTCATGGCAAAAGAGCTTATTTTACATAGACTTTTTTTTTTTTTTAATCCAAAGACAGAATTCAAGGTTTTCTAAAGCTCTAAACCACTTATGTTAAGAGATATGGTTTATATAGGTTAGGGATGTAAACATTAACTTGTTATCTCCTTGAGAAAAGACAAAATATGCATTTCTCTGGGTGTAGCGCAAATGTTGGCTTAAGTGGGACCTCTTTAAACTATGGTTCCCTCATCCATCTAATGGGAACAGTATTTTTCTTGTCAATTTCATAAGGTTATTGAAAGGAGCAGATGTATCAAGTGGACACTTGGCAATTTCACTTCTCCATTGATTTAAGTACTATGTTTATTACCAGTCCTCAAGAACATGTCACATAAGTGATTTGCCATTTTGCTGGGCAAATATGTGAATCTCATGTACGGTAAGGCTGATGCCCATGGGCATGTGATAACAACTGAATGGGTCTAATTTATTGCCAGCAATCCACATCTCAGCCGAACATTATTGTTCTCTACTTTTTGTTGAGTCATAATTCTTATAATTCTTATGAAGTGAGCAAACAAAGCAAAAGAATAACATGCATGAAAATGATTTCTTTGGGAGAGAGGGTGTGGAGGGAAGAGGTATCGAGGATGGTTGGGGAATGTTGAGCGGAAAGCAGGCATGGTAAAAACAAGACATTGAAATGAGAGATGATGTTAAAAAGACTTAACTTGTGGTATGTAGACAAATAGATTGAACATGGGATTCAGAAGAAATACTACAAATAACAATATTTGATTGTTGTGATTCACAGCTTTGCTCCTGTGACCCTGCACAAATATTCTTATTTATAAGCTGGACATTTGCAAGTGTCCTAAAGGATAGATCCTTCATGACTGTCCAGTTTTTTGTCCCATGCTACTCTCAGTTGTTGGCAACTAGCAGCTTGGAGGGGGATTTGTGCAGAAGAACACTGTGTTCCAGAAGTGATTTCTGATGAGGACACAACAGAAAGAATGAACCATGTGCATGTCTCTCATCTGTTCTCTCATCTACAGTGATGACTGTTGTAATGGTTGTGAAAGTACATTGGAAATTGTAAGGAGTTATTATTATCCGCATCTTCATTAGTGCCCCACCTTGCTTGTGGGTTAGGCAAAGCATGGAACATAATATTCATTAGCATCAATACTAAGCTTCATCTGGAAATATTTTTATGAATTCTGGATGTTCTAATCCAGTCAAGATAGGTCACCTAGGAATCTTACACCATGGAATGACTCAGCCATCAATCTCATGCCACAAGAAGAAAGACAACTGACATGAACGTTCCTTGTTTATATGTGACCCTTCCACTCACTTGGTACCTGGTCACCAGGTAATCACCAGGGCTATCTAAAGCTCCCCCCACTTTTTTAACCTCAGCTGCTTCAGAAATTATAATTTGCATGGAGAGCACATAAATGGAGTAAATGTCCTTAACATATTGCCTTCATTCTTCCTAGGCTCTGCTATGGTGAGTTGTTGTCATGGGGGAAAAGCTTTTCTGTTTTCTTTTTAATAAAAAAATTTATCCTACTGAGCTACAAATGAATAGTATTCCACTCTTCCCTTGGGAGATATTTAACAGGCAGGCATATTCTGCAGTGGGAAGATTTTGTTTTCCTTTGTATATCCAATGTGAATATTTGTTGTGATTCACAGCTTTGCTCCTGTGACCCTGCCCTCTCCCAACGTGCTCAGCCTCTTTGGGCATCTTTTCCAATGAAGTCATAGGTGTGCTAGGCCTTCCAGAATTCTCTGTGTAACCAGAATGACCTCAAAGTGCCTCTGGTCTCTGATAGCATTCACTTGGATGGTGTCCTAAAATAGGAAAGGAATGTCCCCAGTGCCTCCTCTTTACTGATTTCCCTCCTCTGCTCCTTAGTTATTCTCTCTCTTGAAAGAATAAGGTCCCTTTTTTGTCTCTCTTCTTTCCCATTGCTGCAGGAAATTGTTCTGATAAAGTAATGTACTCGAAGGTATCAGGGACTTCAATTCTTACCCCTTTTCTGAGATATTTGGGTTGCAACATGGACTGGCTTGAGCATTAGGAAACCTTTAAGAAGACAACAGACATACTAGAAGTTCTATATCAGGCCATGTTAGGTGATGCAGGGAATGTGTATCATGAAGACTGCTGTATCTGCTATGATGCCTGGTTTAGAATGAAAAGTGGCTGATGTGTGGAGGTAGGTAGGTTGGACTCTAGGTCTTTATTGTACTTTGCTTAAGGCCGGCTTATACACTGTGGATTTCTAGTGATGTTTGTGCCAGCAGCTTCTCATCTGCTTTTGCAGAAAGGCCATGAGGGTAGGGAGGAAGAATGGAAAAACCAACTGTCCCTCCTGGTGTGTGTAGACGGGAGGTCCTAGGGAAGTGCCCTTTAAAAGAGAAAGTGGTGATAACGAAAAAGAAGACAGACAAAACCCTTTCATGACAGTCTTTCCTTTCCAATCTTTCATGATTTTAGTTTTCCAAGCCTCTTTTTGTATGCATATGTTCTTTTATATGTAGCCTAAATATATACATGTGAGTGTGTATAATCTGCCTTTCTTTTCTTAATGTTCTATGCTTGCAATTTTTGTGTCATTATAAAATATAATCATTTTAATTTGTGCAATATCTTGTTACACAAAGATACATGCTTTATTGCTATTTTATTTTTATCAGACATTGAAAATTTTCACATTTTTGATGATCATAGGTAATGGTTTTATTGACATTTGTATGCATAGGTCTTTAATATCAAGAATTATTTTCTTGGACCAGTGTTTTAGGTAGCCCAAATAAAGACTTGACTGCATTTTTTTGCAGTCTCAACAGTGTCACATTTCAGTAATAAGACCCCAATTCAACACTAAAAGTATTTCAGCAAAGCAGCTTTTTACTGAAGCTTTTGTTGAAGAGGGTTACAAAGAAGCATTACATCAACCAACACATGAGTTTTCCTAAAACTCCACTGTTCTGACCATCATGGGAGTTACTTTCTCATCCTCTCCTTCCCTTTCATGGACTCTAAAACTATTCTGTCACAGTGATTTAATTGTCCACAGTCCATCCCCTTCCAGAACTCCCCTTACACCCACACACTTTTCCCCAAGTATCATAGCTTTTCTTATGTAGAACAATCTACCCTCTCTCCTTAACCCTCCATCTATCACCCTCACCCACCCCAGAAATTAAATGTAATATTCCTTAGGTGCACATTCCTTAGAACATGGAGGAGGGAGAATTGGTAATAGTTAGGGTTTAATATTAGTTAAGGTTTAGTATTTTTTGTTTAATCACTACTAAAAGAAGAAGTTTATTATATCAAAATATACTTTTTGAAGAATGAAATCATGTCCTTTGCAGCAAAATGGATCGAGCTAGAGGCCGTAATTCTAAGTGAATTAACATAGGAACGGAAGACCAAATACCACATGTTCTCACTTATAAGCAGGAGCTAAACCTTGGATATGAACATAAAGGTGGGAACAATAGACACTGAAGACTACCAGAAGGGTGCAAGGGGGCAAGGGCTGAATAACTACCTATTGGGTACTATGCTCACTACCTGGGTGACAGGTTCAGTCGTATCTCAAATTTCAGCATCGCACAATATACCTTTGTCGGAAACCTACACATGTACCCATTGATTCTAAAATAAAAGTTGACATTAAAAATAAATAGAACACTAGAAAAACTGTATATGTGTATATGTGTGTATATGTGTATGTATATACACATACACACACACAGACACACACACACATTTTGAACATCTTAAAACCTGTCATTCAAAATATTACCTAAACTGTGTTCCGTTGTATATTCCCACCTGTAGCATATGGCAGTATCAGTCTATTTAGTTAATATTTACTTCTTCCTTGTGGGAGACAACCTCCCAGTGGGCTCCACTGATCTCTGTCTTCTGGAAATCCTGCCAGTCTATAGTCTTTTTCTCTTGAGTATAGACTGGATTAGTGACTTGCTTCTAGTGAATGGAATGTGGCAGAGGTAATGAGTTTTTTTGGGAAGTAGGTTACCAAAAAACAGTGTTTTCTTCTTGGGTGCATTCTTGTGCTTGCTTGCTGAAAGCAAGCTACCATGTTGTTAGCTGCCTTATTGAGAGTCCCATGTGGCAAGGAATGGAGGGAGATCTCCAACCAAAAGCCAGTGAGAAACTGATGGCCCGACAGCTTAGTTCTAATGAGGAAATGAATCCTATGAACAGTTGTGTGAGTGAGTTCAAAAGCAGATCCTTCTCCATTCAAGCCTTCATGTGTGACTGCAGCCCTGGCAAACACTTTGATAGAAGCCTTGTAAGAGACCTCCTTAGGGAGAGGCACCCAGCTGAGTTATGCCTGGATTCTTGACCAACAGAAACAGTGAGACAATACATATTTGTTGTTTTTAGCTCCTAAGTTTTGTGGTAATCTGTTATATAGAATTTTTAAGAGATAACCAATATGCTTTACTCTGATCCTTATTCTTTGCTTGTTTATTTTAGAACATAAGGTTCTACTTCTGTCTACATGTAGCCTCCTGTCTACATACAACTACTTCTGTCTCATACTACTTCCTCTGTTTTCTCTTCATTGGTGTCAACCTTAGATATTTCATTTTGCCCCTTGTTTGGGTGTGTCCTTGAAATAGAAAAATATCACCATGTTCTGGTATCCCTGACACCTATGCCCAGACTCTATGGGATTTGACAGTTGATCAACAAACCTCAGAGCCCTATCCTCAACCTGAGTGAGGCTTACTTAATATCACGAGATTGCTTGACTTTGTTACACTTTATTATTTTATATTTTGATGGTGAGACCCCGTTTTCTAAGAATATTGTTTATTGTAAATATCTGTGTGTGTACATATACACACACAAGTCATGTATGTACATGCTCATTTAGAGAAGTGTTAATTTCATTAATACTAATACTTCACTAGAAGTGCTAATATGAATCTTATTGTCTGGATTTTAGACACCCATCTCAGCCTAATAGCAGCTCTGAGTGGAGGATGAAGGGTGGAGAAGCAGGAAGTGAAAATTGAGGATGGTTACCTTGAGATAATGTGGTTGGAGTGAATACTCTTGCACCTCTTGCCTGAATTGGAGCTCTATAGATCTCACCTGTTCTGGAATATATCCTATAATTTGCTTCAAAAGTGGGCTCCTTCTATTCATTTAGGAACTTCTTTTGACCCTGGACCATGGTTCTTGAAGAGTCAGCTGCCGAATCATCCTTAGGCTGTTAATATATTATCCGTGACAGAGCCAGAGTTAAAGAATAGACAGAATGGCTTGAGATGGCTTCCTGGAAAATCAAGATCTTTTCAAACAAAGTTAACATTATGGGCTGAATTTTTGAAGCTGCCTCTAAATGTGCATCTACAATTTTGCAAACACAGTCATTTGCAATCTCAAGTAATGGGATTTAGGCATCGACCTGATATAAGGGATCAGATTTTAAGGTCATTGCAAACCAGGGTATGCCGCAAATAATATTTAATTCAGCTCTTCTTTACATTTTTAAAATGGTGCAGCAATTTAAAAATACATTACATTCAAAATAATACATGCAAGGTCAGGAGGGGAAATGTGAAAGCTCAGCTTGCAAGCAGAAATCAGTTTCTGCTTTGCTGTTGGTGGCTACCCATGCTGTATGTCTGCTTGCATCTTGTCTGTGGAAGAGCTGTCTTAATGCTAAGACTAAAATGCAGTGTTCATAAGGTGCACGTGGTAGTTAGCCATGACACTGAGCAAGACAGAATGGTCAACTCTTTGGATGAAGTCAAGACTTGCCAGATTTTTGATGATTATGCTGAGTACATGTAAGTTCTGTGAAGTAGGAGACATATATAACTATATACCTAATGACTTCTTTGCTATGAAAAGTGGGAGTCATGTTTGGTCCTGCCTTGGGAGATCTGCAAAGATTTGTATGCATTAAACATGGAATTCAAAGACAGCTACATCCACTCACCTAATCCAGTGTAGCAAAAATTCCATAGTGCACATGGAAACACCATTGTTTTCTCTTTCTCTGGCTTTGTGGCCAGTGATTCCTTAGTTAGAGGCACATGGCTTCCAAATACTTATTCCGCGCAGATGATTATGCAGAGGGCATGAGAAATACTCATTTTGCTCAGAAACAGTGAAATCTAACTTCATTTTCACTCACTGATAATAAACTTGCAGAGGGGAGCAAACTTTACTGTTGTCACAGTGGGTGAGATTTCAGGACCTTATTGTCCTATGAGGGTGGTGGGTCAGAAAAGCCCCCACATAGAGACTTTGACTACTGCCATCTTCCTGGAACTCAGATTGCCTTCAGTACTTGCATTTTACATTAAAAAGAGGGGAGAGTTGAATAGGTTGGTGGTGATGAGTTGTTAACTTCCATGAGCAGGAATAGGACAATTGGAGGGCTAGGGAGAAGCCTAGAGAGAGAAGATGACAATGTTGAGCTCAGCGCCCAAGGATAAATTACCAAATTGAAGGCATGGAGGCTATTTAAAATGCAGGTTGGATACTGGGTTGCACGCAGGAGAAACCATCCTTTCTTCCCTGTTGAGGAAATGTGTTATTGTGCTGTTCCAGTTTGGTCTGGGGCTGTGCATTAGTCAGTGCTGGCTGTCAAAAGAAAATACCACAGACTGGTTCCAGGCTTAAGCAACAGAAATTTGCAGTTCTGGAATCCGGAACTGTGCAAACAGGGTGCCGGCATGGTTGACTTCTGGTGAGGGCCCTCTTCCAGGTTGCAGAGGGCCACCTTCTGGATATATCCTGCCATGGTAGAGAGAGAGAGAGGGCAAGCTCTCTGGTGCACTTTCTTATAAGGGCACTAATCACATTATGAGAGCCCCACCCTCATCCAAACCTAATTCCTTCCCAAAGGCCTTATCTTCAGATACCATCAGTTTGAAGTTTAGAGCTTCAACATATTTTTCTTTTTTTGGAGAGATACAATTCAGTCCATAGCAGGATGTAAAACAGGGAACAACTTGGGAAGGAATACAAAAGTTTTAGAGACACTTCCACCAAGAGGTGTCCTGGAGCAGAAGTGGCTAAGGCTTGTCGGGGAATTGGAGAGGCAATGCCAGAAATACAAATGTATTGTTTAAAAGACGCGGACACACACTAGCCATTTTTTTTTTTTTTCTGGTTGGAAACGGTTGGAAACACAATATATCTCATAATCATTCAAGGGAAGACCAAAAAAAAAAAAAAAAGAAAATAATTACCTATAATTTTACTGCCCAGAAAATACTTCTTAAAAAATCAAGTACGATATTCACACAGCCAACAGACACATGAAAAAATGCTCATCATCACTCGCCATCAGAGAAATGCAAATCAAAACCACAATGAGATACCATCTCACACCAGTTAGAATGGCAATCATTAAGAAGTCAGGAAACAACAGGTGTTGGAGAGGATGTGGAGAAATAGGAACACTTTTACACTGTT
>NW_016814655.1:2253756-2308302 GCF_001698545.2 Rhinopithecus bieti | reverse complement strand
AAAAAAAAAAAAAAAAAAAAAAAAAAAAAAAATCAAGTACGTACGTCTTCATAGCCTTTTTTCCCTAGTATAATTTTAAACATATATTTAAATTTTTATCATTCAGATCATATTGCTGATAAAATTTTAAATCTTTTAAAAGTGAAATTGAACATTCTCCTGTACCATCCTCTACTCTTTCTAAACATTTTAAAGCTGGTATTGAATTGTATTCTAATCTATGGATATATAATAATGTAATCTTTCTTTTGTTATTTGATATTTATCTTCTGAAATTTTACTATTAAAGTAAGCACTATAATGTTGTTTTAGAAACATTTAAGTAATTATTTGTTCAAGGTCTGATTATTATAATTTTTTTAGGATAGACTACCAAACAATACATATAAAAATATAGTCATGCCAAATCCAAAGAGTTTACACCAGTTTCCACTACAACTAAAATACCATTTCACTATACCACATAAAAATTTAATTTAAAGAAGTTATCCATTTTAATATGCAAAAATGGGTTTTCCTTGTTTTAATTTGCATTTCTTATCAGACCAGTGAGTTTAGACATGCTTTTGTATATTTATTAACCACTGTATTTTCTTTTATGTGACCATCTGTTTTTGTTTCTTCTTTATTATGGGTTCTTTATATTGTCTCTCATTTTGTTTCAATATTATATCATTTATTCTTTGGCTTTTAATTGCATTATGCTTTTTAGCATACTTTATACTTACAAAAATTTATGTTATCGAATCTTTCATTTTCCCTTTATAATGTTTTTATTACTTTATGTTTATCAAACACCCATAGCCTGTGATCATGTAAATACAAACAAATTTTTTTATTTGAAATGCTGTCTTATTCAATCATATATATTAGATATTAGATATATATATAAAAGACATAAAAATATTTAGCATTTTCCAACAATATATTTTAGAAATCTCATATTAATAGTTATCTATGTCATCTAGTGACAATTTAATCATTTTAATAATTTAATAATTTTCCATATTTTTAAGATTTATAGGATTTCTATTTTTTTTTAAAGTAAAATGAAATGCAGTGAACATCTTTTCACTTAATTCTGTGCCCATATTTTGGACTGATTTCCTCTGATGGTTTTTTAGGTAAGATAAACTCTGGTCTGAGGTTAGGAGCCCTTGAGGTCTCAAGGTCGGTGGCATTTTGCAGCTTTCGTTTTACTGTATTGGTCAGTCTTCTGTGCCCTGTGGCCAGAACACATTGTGTTTAATTGTTGTTTATAACACAATAGAATGTCTGGCTGGGTAAGTCTCTTCTCTGCAAAGTACAACAAAATAGAACAAAAATAGAACTCGTTTTTTTCGAAATATTCTTGGTTTATTTTACTTATTGATTCATCTGAATGAATTTAGAATCACCTTGTCATGTTTCAAAATCTCTTCCTCCCCATAAAGCAGCTAATTAGACTATTAATTAGAATTTCAGCAAAGCTATGCATTCATTTGAAAATAGTGGAATTTTTTTTCAATATCCGGTATTCGTGTTTGGCCACATGGTTTGTCTCTCTTTTTATTCCATTCTGTTCATTCCTTAGTAAAGTTTTCTTCATATTAGCCCTATGTGTTTTTAATTAATGTTATTCCTATGAATATTCAGTTTTGGTGCTATTGTAAGTAAAGACATGTTGTACACAGCATTTCCCTTCAGATTGGCATGACTGAACAGGGTAACCTTGAGATATATATGTAATTTGCCTAAGGACACATATGGTTGCTCGTTGGTGCCCTACAATTCTTCAGACTACAAAGAAAATATGCTTTATAAACTTCAAGTTATTAGAAGAGTGTGATGTGAGTAAGGATAAACACCTATGGGGATATTTGGGATCTAAACACAAAGCTCTGCCCTTAATAGTTATGTGGCTTTTGGCAGTTGCATTTAACCTTTGTGACCAGTGCACCACCAGTCAGAAAGGATACCAGATGCTACATCCTGCCTTTCCCCCCTGGCTGAATGTCATTCCTCTTAGCCTGGAGCACAGTAAGTGCTTAATAAATACCAGCTATGAAATTAATAATAAAACAGCTTATAATAAGAGGAGATAATTGGAATAAATGACTATCCTTGTTAATTTGGTAGCAAATGGCACATAGCATCACTTTGAAACTAAGCAAGTTAGAAAGCATCTGCACTTTTTTCAACATTCAAATCCCATTGCCTAATAGTCAGAGTTCATATTTTTTGACCTGTTTTTCCAGCAGTCAGCATATGGCTTATTATTATACTTGCCAAAACTACTATTTTAGAGGAAAATATTTCTGGCTTGATATTAATAAAATTAAATAAAATTCAAAATCCTTAAACTAAAATTGTGTTATATCAGATCATGTGTAATTTAGCAGACGTAATGCAAATGTTGAGACAAATTCTTGCACATTGAAGAGGAACCATGGCCAGAAATGGGAAGCACCAAAAGAGTATTAAAGGAAGTGTTAGGACTGCTCAGAAGATAAAGGTCTCACGCCATCCTGGTGTTCCCAGAAAAAGGTTCCTGGAGGAGATATGATGGAAGAATCCTGAAGAATGGTTTGAATTGCCAAGTAAGAAAGTGAAACAGGTCCTTCTGGAAGGAAGAACAACTGGATGAAAGCTGAGGTCAGATGTCCAGAGAGTAGGTGGTTAATCCGCTAGAATAGGGTCTCTCAACCTCTATGTTTTTGACATTTTGGGCTGGATAATTGTTCTTTGCATTCTAAGATGTTGACTAGCTCCCTGGTTTCTACTCAGTGAGTGCCTCCTGCAGCCGTCTAGTTGTGACAACCCCAAAATGTGTGCAGACATTGCAGAATGTGCTCTGAGGCACAAAATATTTTGCCCCTCACTCCCAGCAACTGTGTTAGAAAAAAAAAAACTTTGCATTGAGGAGCAATGAGAAATAAAGCAGAGATATAGACTAGATTCAGATTGTGAAGCTCCTCACATGCCAGGTAAGTGGTTTGGACTTGTCTGTCTTGGTAATAGAGGACATTCATCTTTTGTGCAAGAGAATGGCATGATATTCATGTTTTATGAAGATTTATTAACATTTGGCAGTTTCTTGTGATGCTTAAGTGCATTTATATGCAACTGTCTGTCAATAGATGAGCTACTGACTTATGACAGATGCAAATCTTCTAAGGCATCCTGATCTCAAGTTCCATTCTCCAGTGAAAAATTATACAGTTGTACACTTTAAGTGTGTGTACCAAATGTGTATATTTTGAAACCGTATATTTTTATTTAATTGAAAACAGCATTAAACATTTTTTAAAACTAAACTGAAGATGATCATTTTAACACAATACTTTCTTCCTTTCTTGCCCTCTTTTAAGTTTTATACACATGAAAATAATTTCTCACAAAATTTCGGTTACATTGTATGACTATTTTACGTCTTTTAAAAAAAAACCTTACACCTAACATAAACAGTTTGCTACATATGTACATAGTATTCATAAAGATCATTTTGGTAGTGGCAGAATATTCCACTGAATTGATATACTCTCATTTATACTCAAGAGTTATAGAAAAGTTAGAGTGGGAAGAACCATGAGAGATTATCTGGTCTAGTGATTTATCCAACAGTACAATTGGAAGCCTTATGGGTAGTCTGACACATTGCCTAAGGTACTACATTAGGTACAGAGAAGGCTGTGGGATGCTTAGTGATCAAGTTCTTACACCCGTCATTTTTGGTCGAGCCAGAAGTACTCAGATTTTTAATTAGTTTTATATATTAGACTTCTGTATAAGTTTTTTTTAATGACAGAAGGCCATTCATTAAAGAAGCAAATGAAAATATTCAGAAAATCATTGATCTAGAATGGTCTTTTCATTTCACACAAGCTGCATATGGGTATAACAGTCTGCAGGTTATCTTTCCTCAGTGCCCACACCACCCTGAAATGTCTAATTCCATAGTGTAGACACTGCTTGAATGGTTAAAGTCTTTGCCAAACTACCCAAACCATTGTTTTAGGAGGATGCCACCTGGTGACCTATTGCAAATCAGTGGGCTCACCCTGATTTGGTGAGAAGATAACTGGCCACACTCACATGGACATGATTTTGGCCAGTTTGGTGTTAATGCATGGTGCTAATACATTGGATTGGAAGAAATAGACCCCTTCATTTACTTGGTGGCGAATGGCACTGAGGATCATTCACTCCCACCCTAGCCTGTTTAGCTCTCAAAGAGATGCCTGAAATAGATTCTTCAAGCAGTTAGGCTTTTTCAGCTGTCAGTGTATTGCTTTTTAAAGGCACTGGCCTTCTTCCTCTATACATGTCTCTATTTCTGAATGTAGTATATTCTACCATTTCAATCCTCATTGCTTACAAATACAATGAGAGACAAAATTCTCATTTAGGAATCCTGAAATCTTTCCAAGTCAGGACACATTCTCCCCTTTTAGGCATCTCACCTGCTTCCACTCTTTGAAAAGACAATCTGGATGATGGATTAGGGGCTTGTCCCACCTCCTCTCATCTCTTCGCTGGACAGCCGTGTCATATTCAGACATTCTCCAACCTTTTCCCCTAACAGTGTGTTGAAGAGAGCTGTCAAGTAATTTGGGCAGAACTGTGCACAATGAAGGCAGATAGAGAGGGAACCCCTGGGGGATCCCAGCTCTGCAGACTTAGCATTTTGGATGGATGCAAGGAGACTGAAGCATTGAAAAGGTCAGACCCTGGAACCAGTCTGATCTATAAAAGGCACCACAGTGTGCAATAATTGCCAAGGAGTGGGCTAAAAGCACTTGGGGATTTAAAATGGGATGGCCATGCCCTTCTCCAAGTGACACTGGGAATGCGAGGTCTGAGATCCCATCCTGCTTCCTAACATTTCTTAACATTACTATCTTCATTTAACAAGTGTCATGGAAAGATGTGACAGTGAAATAGAACAAATGGAGTTGGGTTATATGACTGTTTTCCACTTTTAAATGGAGATTTAGAACATGAGTTACATAATTGAGGGAAACATACCTTCATCCATTTTTTTAATGAGATTTTTTAGGATTTTTCCAGAGCTGAAAGAGACTCAACAAGTTAGGAGAAGAAAAGAAAACAGTTCATGGACTCTGAAGTGTAATGGAAAGAGCATTGGAGTAGGAGGCAGGACTTCTTGTTGCTAATTCTACTCCTGCCACTGGGCAGCCAGGCCTTGGGGCACTAATAGGATTCCTCTGGCTTTCTGCATCCTCATCTGTAAAATTCAAAGGGGTGATGACCAAGGGAGAACCAGCAGTGAATACCCGAGGTGCTTGCTAAAAATGCGGACTCTAGATAGAAGGAATAAATGCAGTGTTCAATAGAATAGAGTAGAATAACTATACTTAAAAATATATATTGTACTTAGGTGACAGGTGCCCTAAATATCCTAATTCAGTCACTATGCATCATGTACATGTAAAACTTTGCCCCACAACTTTGCACAAATAAAAAGAAATTTTAAAAATGCAGATAGATTATTGGGCCCCACCTGGAAATCCCTGATCTGGATGTCTGGACCTGGGCCTCAGGAATCTCCATCTGAACAAGCTCTCCTGGCAATACCTTTGTACACTAGATTTTGAGAACTAGAGGAGGTAGTCAAGAGGTTGTTTTGAAAACCAGGGAGACAAATTAGTGGAGTCCCAGGTGTTCCCCTTTGAGTAGTACAAACTGGTTTCCCCTTATCAAAAACCCCCTCCTTTCTCCACCGTGCTTGAAATACACAGTGGAAAGGGTTGTTCCAACCAATGAAGACATTGCCACCTCCAGGCATCTTTTCAAAATGCATACACTCCTGCTAAATGAGATAATATACTTCAGTGTGCTTTGCAGGCTGCAAAGGATCTTTAAAATGCTTTGTAACTGTAAAATGCTATATTGTTCTTAGTCTTTATTAGAATAATGCCTGCAGTTTTTATTAACATTATGGCATGAATGAGGTTACTGATTTTATCTATGCCTGTTTAGATGTACATAGGAATTCCATTGAAAAGACACTTTTCAGTCCCCACTCTTTGAACAGTATATACGTACAAAGGGATATGAAGGACAGTAGGTAGGGGTTGTTCCAATTTCTGACTCTCTCTAGGGTAGTAAATTATGCATTCAAGCCCATTGCCACATGACTCTCAGTGTTTTTCCACTGTATGCAGTGTGCATTTCCCCAATCCCTTGACTTGGGCTCATCCATGTGACTTGCTTTGGCTGAGTTTAGCAAATGTGACACAAGAGGAAGCTCTGCCATTGCACTGTAGCTGTGGCCCCTCACCCCAGGCCCCATCATGAACCCACAGAGCAACCTGAGCCTTCCCCTCTATGGGAGGCCAAGCTCTGCTGGATTCCTAGCGTGAAGCAGAGCCTCCCATTGAACCCAGCCTAGAAAAGCTGATCCCAGCTGGCCTTAGATGTACCAGCAAAATACATAACTGTTGGTTTAAGCTGCTGAATGTTGAGGTAGTTTATTATGTAGCAAAAGCTAAACTAATACAGTAGTACAAAGACAAGTTGAGATAAATGGACAAATGGCTGATACAAAGGATTGTTAAGTACCAGGAGACAGGTGCAGCCTGTGATAGAGGTGTCAGAGGAGTGGCATCAGTAATGTGTTCATGGAAGAGCTGGCATTTGAGGGGGTTTGAAAGATGGTTTCAATTTCAACAGGCAAGCTTGTGTACATGCTTGTGGACCCTCTGGCATGGTGGGTAATGGCAGACATTTCAGCCACAGGAAGGAGAAAGAGGAGAGTTCCCCAAACAGAAAAGCATGAAGTGTGTTTAGGAAATTGTTAGCAGGTCCGTCTATCAAGTTCAGATTCTATGCTTGGAGAGAGAGAGAGAGGCCGATAAGCTTAGAAAAGAAGGTTAAAGTGATAACTTAGAAGCTTTAAATGCCTAGCATTAAAGGTTTGCACTCAGGGGCAGAGCATGCTCAGGACTGGTCTTTAGGAAGCTCATTTTTACAGCCAGGTGAAGGGCAAATTACACAAGGAAGAGCTGGAGACCACGTGGCCAATTAAAAGGCTATTCATTGCTGGGAGCAGTGAGTCCTGGAAAGAGGAGATGGAAATCCAGGAAATTCTAGAAGATGTGGCTTGCAATTTAAAAAAGTTAAAAAGGCCAGGTGTGGTGGCTCACGCCTGTAATCCCAGCACTTTGGGAGGTTGAGGCAGGAGGATCACCTGAGGTCAGAAATTCGAGACCATCCTGACCAACATGGAGAACATTCCTAGCGTGAAGCTATGGAGAACACTGTCTCTATTAAAAATACAAAATTAGCTGGGCATGGTGGTGCATGCCTATAATCCCAGCTACTCGGGAGCCTGAGACAGGAGAATCCCTTGAACACGGGAGGCAGAGGTTGTGGTGAGCCGAGATTGCGCCATTGTGCTCCAGCCTGGGCAACGAAAGTGAAACTCCATCTCAAAACAAAAAACAAACAAAAAAGTTAAAAATAATTTAAGTATAGAAAATAAATTCAAATTAATTTGCAATCTTCATATGTTTCCTGTAATATGTAATATCTAGAAACTAGAGTTCTACTTGGAAACAAATTCAAAAGTTATGGTGGCCACCAATTTATAGGCTTTACAAATAGTTTTTTTAACAAGGGCTCAACTTCAGCATAATATTTACACGTTTGTTGGAAAGCTGTGCTCTGGACTTAGGTATCATTTCTCCCAGGGTAAGAAAGCACTGAAGAAAGTTCTTTGAGTAGTTTTTTGCTTGTTTTGGGGGTGAGGTAGGGTGGGAGAGATGTGGTAAGTGGTGTTCCTTGTTTTTGAGACGGAGTCTCCTTGTGTCACCCAGGCTGGAGTGCAGTGGCAGGATCTCGGCTCACTGCAAGCTCCGCCTCCCAGGACGTGCCATTCTCCTGCCTGAGCCTCCAGAGTAGCTGAGACTACAGGTGCCCGCCAGCACACCCGGCTATTTTTTTGTATTTTTAAATAGGGACGGGGTTTCACCGTGTTAGCCAGGATGGTCTCGATCTCCTGACCTCGTGATCTGCCCGCCTCGGCCTCCCAGAGTGCTGGGATTACAGGCGTGAGCCACCGCACCTGGCCCCCTTTTTAAAATAGACCTCCAAATAGAGAGTGGGTGACAGAGCGAGACCCTATCTCAAAAAAATAAAATAAAATAAAAAATAGTTGTGTGCAGGAGGTTTAGGAGCTCTCAGGAACAACACCACCTTTGAGGAATGAGGGATACGGTGTGGGTGGAGAAAGAGGCTGCCTGCGATGCAGGTGCGGCAGCTGATCTTATAGCACTTGTGTAGCTGGGATGGCCCTTCAGAAATGTCCAGCCTTGAACCAAAGGATTGGGTCTTTATATCTCCACAGTGACTGGCCATGAGATGTGGGCTGCCACCAGGGCAGGGGTATGACCCTAGTGAGGTAGCTGTCATCAGCTGTGAAAAATTCCCAGAGAGCAACTCAGCTGAGAGCCATGAGCTACCCACACCCCAACGCTTAGGATAAATTCCTAGGACAGAGAAGGATTCAGGTGGCATCCACCTTTGGAGAGAGTTATGTATTCCAAATCCTTGTTATTTTCCTAAGAGGCAAAATTAATTTTGATAATAATGGTGTTAAATAACAATGAAATAATAAATGAATGGCAATAACAATAAGAATTTATCATTTATTGAAAGCTTATGTGATGTCAGGCAATGTACTAAGTCCACAGCATGCATTACTGTGCTTATGTTTTTAAGAAACATGCAGGCAGAATAATGGAGCGGCCCAGCTTATGGGGTTGGCCATATAGGCCGTATAGACTGTATAGGTTTGTACAGCTTACTAGCTGTGTGTCTTGGGCACCCAGGGCCTCCATTTCTTCATTCAAAAAATGGCATTCTAATAACGACAGCAATCTGTCTCCTAGGGTTGTGGTATTATACGAATTAGAAAATAGTGGAGCTGGTTTGTGAGCTAGAAAGTGGGAGAACTGTTCTTTCTGGGTTCAAAGCCCATGTTGTCAAATTTAACTTTTGGTGTTTGTGGGAGGGTAGACCAGAGCAGGGTGCCACGATAGGGACCCTGTGTAGGGGGAGGGTGTTGAGTATTTCAGCAGTTGGAGAGGTCAAGGTTAAAAGTGCAGTGAAGGACAAAAGGGTAAGAGGTAGAAGGGTGTGGAAGACCACCAAGCTCACAGTGTTTGCCTGGCTTCCCCAGCAAGGGCTAGCCCTGTTATAAAAAGAACAAAACCTAGAGACTCAAAACTTCATTCCTTTTTGTACTGAACCCCACCCTTGATTGTTTGTTCAAGGAAGTGCCCAGTTTCTTGACTGTCCTCCATGGCCTGGATCATGCTTGTGAGGCACTTTCATTCAGCCCCACCACAGTGCCAGGCTCCATCAGACACCTTTTGATGGAGGTGATGGTCTTTTAGGCTCACAAATCTACTCTGGTTATATGAGGAGACTTGTCACCTCAGGTATGATTGCTGAACTGGGAAGTGGGTGGAACGAAAGAAACAGCAGCTGGGGGAAGTGACCATGAAGAAACTTACTGTTGTATGTCATTAATCACTAATTGCTGAATGATTTTATTATATGGCAGCCATAAAATATCACTTGAGGTTTTACAGCCTATGCTAGCTTTAAGAAAACAATTCCTTATGTCAAAATGACTATTAAATTAAGTGATTCCATATTAAACATCCTATGGACTCCCAATGATTTATGAGGCTGTGTAATGACTAAGAATCCTTCCTTCCTGCTGCTCGCAGGAAACCAGCAGCCATTTTTGGAACAACAGCTACTGACCTTGGGAACCTGAGAGATGTGCTGGTTTCTAAGACACCTGGACAATTGGAATTAAAACACTCTCATTTTACAGATAAGGAAACTGAGGCCCAGGGAGGTAAAGTGACTTGCCCAGAATCACTGTGTAGACAAAGTGGCTACACTGTATCTGTTGTGCCGATGTTACTAATAATTCTTTATTTGTCCTGTTATTCCCAGCCGTCCCTACTGTCTCTCTTTAATAAGAGGCAAATTGAATCTTGGAAAACTCTTTTGTATATAACTTCAAATATAACCACTTGTGAGGTAAGGTGTGATGCCTTTCAGTCACACCTATTTGCATTTGTTGCCCTGAATTTGCTTTTACATGTTTTTGATGGAGTTAGACCCAGTAAATTGACTGACAATAATTGTTTGGGCTTTGCAAGGTGTTTCCACCAGAGCATTTACACCTTTACACTTGGAGCACTGTGGGGATACTGAATAGACACCAGCCATGTCCCTTCCTTCAAAGAGCTCAGAATCCAGCCAGGAGAGCTGATCCTCAGGGGTCACATGCTGTATTGATAAAAGGCTATTGAAAGAAGCCTGGAGAAGTAGCTAGTCTGAAGTTACTGATCTCGAGAAAGCTGAGCAAGTCAGCCGGTAGCCTATGTAGCCAGGCTCAGCTCTGCCGTGTTCCTGTAGTCCTCACTATGGTAGCAGCTCTGAGCATGCTGCTAGTTCCCCATAGTGCCTGCAGATGGCCCCAGAGTGCTGCCAGAGCATGACTTCACCACTCATGAATTGATTAGTTCAAGGAACATTTGTTGAACATCTACTAGGAGCCAGGCACTGAACTAGGCATTAGGAAACAATGGTGGGTGAAACAAACATGTTCTCTGCCCTCTTAGCAGTTATGGTGTAGCAAGGAAACAGGAGGTAAGCAAATAATCAGACAATTAAAGTTGTGATTACTAATTGTGATAAGAGCAATTTAAGATGATTAAAGGTCGCCATGGTGAGTGTAAAACTAAAGGATCTAGTGTAGACTCGAACTCTGAAAGGCCTTCCTTAATCGTCTATGAATTAGTCAGTGTTCTCCAGAGAGAGAGAACCAACAGGAGATAGATAGAAAGCTGGATGGATGATTGATATATAGATATAGATGGATGAGAGGGGACTTATTAGGGGAATTGGCTCATGAAATTACAAAGGTTGAAAGGTACCCCAATAGGTCTTCTGTAAGCTGGAGACCCAGAGAAGCTTCTGGCATGGCTCAGTCCAAGTCCAACAGTCTCAGAATCAGTTAAGCTGATGGTATGAATCTCAGTTTGAGGCCGAAGGCTTGAGAACCTGGGGGGTTGCTGGTTGAAGTCCGGGAGTCCAAAGTCCAGAGATCCTGGAGTTCTGATGTTCAAGGGTGGGAGAAGAAGGGTATCTCAGCTTTGGGGGAGGGAGAGAGATAGCAGCAGTGAAGGAGGTAGGGAAGGAGATAAAAAGGGAAATAGAAAGAATTCACTTTTCCTCTTTTTGTTCTCACCAGGCCCCCAGCCCACTGAGTGATGCCTGCCCATATTGAGGGCAGATCTTTCCCACCCAGTCCACTGGCTCACACGCCAATCTCCTTTGGAAACACCCTCACAGATATACCCAGAAATAATACTTTATCAGCTCTCTGGGTTTTCCTTAGTCCAATCAAGTTGACATGTAAAATTAAACATCATAGTGTATCTATAACAGGGAACCTAACCTAGTCAGATATATAAATATACCTAACAAAACTAAATCATATAGGGTACAGGTAATGAGTCTTTGTTGGGGATGAGCATCCATCTCTCTTGATCTGTGTGAGTGAATATGGGGAGATTCAGTCGTGGCTGACATCAGTAGCCCCAGTTAGCAGCCTAACTGACCTACTAGGAAACGATATGCTTGTGGTTAATTGCCTCCTCCTTGTGCACTTCAGCTTCCTGATCTAAAGGGTGAGAAGTTTGTACCAGAATCATACCTACTCAGTGTGTGGTCAGGAAACTGGGTGCTGGTTCACAAACTGCTACTAGTCTATGATGAGATAAATGCACAGATAAGTATATCTATTGAGAGTGTGGAAACTTGTATGGCAATTTGACATTCTATGATATTTTATTGCATTTACAAAAAAAAAATCAGTCAGGTAGCTTGAAAACAAGTTGCACGCGACGACCTCTGAGAACTCTTCCAGTGCTAAAAGCCTTGTATGCTAATTGGATGGGGGTAGAAACTTCTAGATCAGCATCATAAAATACTCAGTGTAAGTTCTAGAGGCTGGAGTTGAGTGATTATGAGTGAGACGATGTGATTTTAAAAAGAGCATGTTCTTAGCCAGAGTCTAGAACATAGAAGTCATAACACCAGCAGAGTCAGAAGCCGGTCATTCTAAGAAGACGGCCACACCGTGTCATTTACTGGCAGTACGCCTCATCTCCAGGCTAAAGCTTAAAAGACTAGACCTAACTTGGAGCATTTGTAAAAGAGGAAGAAGAAAAAAGAAAGAAAAATCCAATAAACTCAAATAACCAAATATATATATTTGATGTTTGTTCTTTCCTAATCCATTTAAGTCCCATCAAATTGCTCAAAAGCTCCTTTGATTTATAAATGGAATTTAGGTAGTGAGTAGTCTAAAATATAAACAATTTAAACTTTGAAAAGTAGCTCCCATGAAGCAGAGTAAAGGTATTTAAAGGATTTCTATTTCCCAAGACCTTAGAAATACCATGAATTAGAGTATCTCTGTTTAACTGCTGTTATGGATGGTCCCTTGGGTAAACACTGCTTTATAAAAAGCTAATACTCAGAAAGAGTTTTTAAAAATTAATATTCATGCATGGGCTGATCTGGTGGAAAAATGCATGGTTGACATTTTGTGACCATGTTGCACAAACAACCTGCATTAACAGTAAGAAGCACGCCTTCTCCTGTCCCATCCCTACTGAAATCTTTCCCTGTGAACCTTGATTTCTCAGCTCTCTCTTCCTCAACATTCTGGGCAGGAGCATCTATTCTAGACCTGTGATCTTACTGGGAAACAGTGGACTTTAGGAGGCAGAGATGGACGGGGTGAGAAAGATCTGGGTTTAGAGGTTGACAGCTGATTTTGGAAAAGCTGAACATGATCAGGAATAGGCTGGGGCACCCCCTTCACTGGCCGCAAAAGGCTGCTTTTTCCTTGCCAGGAGCAGAGCTGGTGTGGGGTCTTGGATTTGCTACCTCACATTTGGATTGTTATATCTAGAGACCTTATTGTATTTGACACTATTGCCTGCCATGTGTGTGCTAGGCACCCATGGCATGTCATGCCATTCTGGAAGAAAGAGAATCATGATAGCCCAGCACCAGCCAAAACTGTTCCCTTCCACTCTTCTTATTTGATTAGCCAAGTAGGCTTTGCTCTAGCAACCTGATGGCGTTCTTGTTCTCTAATTGGCTTCCCCTCCTAGTCTTCCTGTTTGGAGGAGTCAGGCTTCTCCAAATCATGAGCATACCTTTACTACTCACCTTAGCCCCCAGTCCTTCCCTTCATCTTCCTTCCAGGCATCATTGAGCCTTCTCTCTCACCAAAAAAGTAGAGCCTACAAGGCATAAATGCACCAGCTTTCCTTTGCCCCTGAACTGCCCTCCACAGTTCTCGCTCTTTCCCCCTATTTCTCTGAGGTGTTGCAAGAATAGCTGTACCTTCTTTATGAACTTAAATTTCCAGGCACACTTTTAACCCTGTCTCTTCCAAGCTCTTAGGGGTTTCGCCTCATCAGTTAACTCTCTCTTGGTTCACTATCTTCAAATTTCTTATTCTCTTCCACTGAAAACCTCATTTCTCTTCTGTCTTGAAAAACAGAGTAAAAGAAGCCATTCCACAGTGCATTTATATTTCAAGACATCATGTTATATATGATAAATATGTTCAATTTTATCTGTCAATTTAAAAGAATAATCAAGGCCAGGCACGGTGGCTCATGCCTGTAATCTCAACACTTTGGGAGGCCAAGGCGGGCAGATCACCTGAGGTCAGGAGTTCAAGACAAGCCTGACCAATATGGTGAAACCCCGTATCTACTAAAAATACAAAAATTAGCCGGATATGATGGCAGGCACCTGTATTCCCAGGTACTCAAGAGGCTGAGACAGCAGAATTTCTTGAACCCAGGAGGCAGAGGTTGCAGTGAGTTGAGATTGTGCCCCTGCACTCCTGGCTGGGTGACAGAGTGAGACTCTGTCTCAAATAAATAAATAAACCCCAGTTTTTTCCTTTTCCACTCAGATAACTTTCCTGTTTGCCTCCTTTTCTTCATTGCTAAATTGTATGAAATTAGTTATAATGAATGTGCTTCCTTACCTTCAAGTCACCTTTAAACCCACTCCCATCTGGTTCTTCCACCACTACTTCCTTTACTGCAATCACCAGGCACCTCCTAATGGCCAAATCCCATGCTCTCCTTTAATTTCTCATCCTACTTGACTTCAGCAGATGTTAACACTGTTGTCTACTTCCTTCAGGAGTCTTTGTCCTTCCTTGATCGTGATTTTCTTGTTTTTCTTTTTATCTTCCTGACCATCCTCTCCTGCATCTTTGCTGCTTCTCTTGGGTTGGAGATCTTACACATGTCAGTGTTTCCAGGATGCTGTCTTCATTGTTTCATTTACTTGCAAAGATACACATTTCTCCACTCTCGTCAATGCTTCCAGTCCCTCTAAAGATTACCAAACCCTATCTCACACCGTAGTCTCTCCAGAATTTCAGACACACACTTCTCATGTCCCTCACAACATCTCTACCCTGATATGGCTCTAATACTGCCAGATAGCTCTACTATATACCTCAAAACCCAACTGTCCATAGCAGAACATATTGCCATTCCCCAAATGTATAAGAACTGCATCTCCTCCTTTCCACAACTTGGTTAAATGAGTTCTCTTGATTTCTCAGATTATCTTAGTTAACAATATCGCTATCCATCTAATTGTCTGACCTAGAAATCTCAAGTAACTCCAGACTGCCTTTATTCGCTGCATCAGTCCCCTGAACAGCAGGGTCCAGCTGCCCACACCCTCTTGGTCCCCTTGCTGAATTTATTACACCCTCAAACCCCTTCCCTAGATGCATTTTCTTTGTCCCTGTTGGCACTTCCTTCAGCCAGATCTTCCTCTTCTTTTGCCTGAACCAGCTTCCTCTCTGTTTCTCTGCCTTCAGTTTTACTACCAAAACTTGAGTCAGTCCTTTATGGCACCTTGTTGCTTCCTAAAATACTGGCTAAATGAGGTTATCATTTGGTTAAAAACTTCTGCTGCTGAAGTCAAGAGATAATTATATTTGTTAAAGTATAATGACACATTGGTGAGTCATGATTCCTTGTGAAGTGTGTCACAAAAATTTAGTGGCCAGTAATAAAGAACTGATGTTGATGAGTTATCACCCTCATTTTCTTTTTGAAAATTTGAGCCAATTCAAGGTTATCAGTAAAATGATGTCATTCTTACATACTTGCATTCCTAAGTGAATAGAAATCAATGGAATGACAACTAATATGTCAGCTTCTTTAATATTTCTTACTGACCGTAGTAAGATGCCTATATAGATCATAAAGAGATATATTGAATGTAAATCATTGTTTTTGCTATGCAGGATTTCATGAAAGATTATCTGAGATTTGCTCAAAATCAGAATATGTTCACCTGATTTTCTTACATGTGAACAGCATCTGCCATACATCATTTTGGAAATCAAGACAGATAAAAACTAGTCTCGATATTAAAGTACAAATCCTTTAGCATGACACAGATTGCCTTCTCATAACAAATTTCTGGAACATCTTTCCAAACTCATAGTCATGTACTATCCTAATCTCTCTCCACCCATACCCCACACCAATCACTGTTATGCTTACACGCCATAAGATTGTATGCCTTCAGGTCTTTTGCCTTCTCTTTGCCAGGCCAATGAAGGCAGGGAATGCAATTTTAGGCAAATCCAGGAAATCCACTTATCTTTTAAAGTTCTGCTCAAAACTTTGGAAACTCCCTGAACCCTCTGTAAACACCTTTTCATTGTGGCCAAGAGCATGTTTCTGGGACAAACCTCTTGGCATCTCTATTGGAAACTCTAATATTTTGGTCAGATTTTCTAAGCTTCAGTTTCCTCATCAGCCTAATGTCAATAATAATGCCATCTACCTCATAGAGTTGCTGTCAAGATTTCATAAGATAATTAACCATACCTAGGGAGTTCTTCTGCAGCTCTTCCTGAGTTTAGATGTGTTAATATCCGCAACTCCTTCAGATGGTGCTTGGCTCTGCCACGCTCAGCTGGAGTCAACTTCACTTTGCATCTTTCTGAAGCATCTAATACTGTGGAGTAAATTAATTTTCAGTGACTTTGATGTAGTCCCAAGGTAATTCTCTGTGATACTTTCCAGCAGGAAGCCTTTGAAATGTCGTCCCTCTTATAATTAATACATTGTACTGTGCTGCACCTATCAACAGATGGATTTATCATTACACATTCAGACTTGACAGAGGTCAGCCATTATCTCTCTCCGTGTGTCCTTGCATGCTCCTGGCAAGTTGATCTCTTTCCCTTCTTGCTTTCCAAGTTCCCCGACACCGATCCCACCCTATCCTCCAGTCTAGCCAGATCCATAGCTTTCTGGCTGAAAGTAATTATGATATCAGGCTGAAGTTTTGAAGCTTGGAAGGGCTCTACTCTGTTCAGATTTCATTTCTCACTGGAGTCAGTGAGCTACCACGTTATCAAACATGTACATATACTCCTTCCGAATAACGGAGGACATAGGAATTGAGTTCTTCCCAATGTCTCTTCTTTCTGCTCCTGAGATTCATTCCTGGGTTCAGCTCCATTTAAATTCCCTCAAATGTAATTAGGAAAAAAGGTATGGGCCGGGTGCTGTGGCTCACGCCTGTAATCCTAGCACTTCAGGAGGCCGAGGCGGGTGGATCACGAGGTCAGGAGATTGAGACCATCCTGGCTAACATGGTGAAACCTTGTCTCTACTGAAAAATGCAAAAAAAAAAAAAAAAAAAAAAAAAAAAAAAAATTAGCCAGGAGTGGTGGCAGGTGACTATAGTCCTAGCTACTCAGGAGGCTGAGGCAGAAGAATGGTGTGAACCCGGGAGGCAGAGCTTGCAGTGAGCTGAGATCGCACCACTGCACTCCAGCCTGGGCGACAGAGCAAGACTCCATCTCAAAAAACAAAACAAAACAAACAAAAAAAAGGGTATGGACATTTATGAATATCATCAGCATCTTTACCTTTCATGTCTTACTAGATGTATATTATAGATGAGGAAACTAAGGTTGAGAGTGGTTATCAGTCCAAGTTAATTAGTAGGTGGTACAGCCAGGATCCAATGCAGACTTACTCTAAGGCTGAGATTTTAATTCTGATTTTACACCACCTTGTTGTCTCCAGTTTTCAGACAGCACAAGGGAGGTTTCTGGATCAAGTAGATCTGAATCAGAAATATGTGACATCTTCAGAGAAAGGGAGAAATCCTAGATTCTTTGTTTGAGAGCAGCTTCCCAGATCTAGGAACCTCACACCATCTCTTTCAATGGAAACCAATGTCCCTGCCCTTTTAAGAACTCTACATGAGAGAGAGGTAGTTCATATTTTCTCTACAAATCACAGGACCCTCCCTTGATAGTTAAATAAGATGATCTCAGCAAAGCTGACAAGATGTTTCCATGTTTGTTAAACAAGAACCATTTGTTTAGCTCTAGGAGCATCTGTCGAATAAACAAGATATCTGATGTGCCATTTGCTCATTGGAAATTAACAAACCCTTTAAAAATGGCAATTTGTCAGGAGTTATATGAGGCAGAATTCATTCTCAGCAAGCGAACAAATTGAAACTTCCTTCCCAGGCTTTCTAGAATCCCCCAGAGCCAGTTGTGCAGAAAAAGTTCAGTTTAATTTACCATCATTAAGGAAAATATGCAGACAGTGATGGGAGAAGAGAAGCAAGTATCCTGCTAGAGAAACTGAAGAGTCCTGGGAGAGGTATTGTCCAGTTCAGCTGGGATGAGCTATTTCCCTTCTGGGCTGTGTTTCCATTTGGAGAATGTAGGACTCCTGGAAAGGGGCGGCTTTTTCTTTCATGCGATTTCCAGGAATCATGTGGTATAATAAAACTGTCATCAGTCAGCATCGTTCCTGTCTGTGCCTTCCATGGGGAGGGAATCAAATGGAGGGTTAATTTATTCCAGGAGTAAAGGCAACAAGGAAAAGAATAAAATGAATGAAAGGCTGTCACTACTCTCATGTGATGGAACAGCTATTAGAATCCTGGCTAAACCGAAGTCTGTGTATAGTCCTGCTTTCCGCATGAAACACGCGAGCTTCCTGATATTGGTCCATCCTGACCTACTCCTTGAAGGAGTACGATGTGCTGGCGCCAGGTGGACTAAGCATATTGGGCAGTGAATGTTAGCTAGCATTTAGTAAGTCCAGGGACCATGCTAAGCGCATTGCTGACATCAATTAAATGCTCACAAAGCTCTCATTTGTTAAATTTTTTCTTTGTGTTTTCTGTGGGCTTATAGTAAGTGTATATATTTATGGGGCACATGAGCTGTTTTGATACAGGCCTGCACTATGAAATCAGCACATTATGGAGAAAAGGATTTCCATCCCCTCAAGCATTTATCCTTTGAGTTATATACAATCCACTTATACTCCTTAAGTTATTTTAAAATTTACAATTAGATATTATTGACCATAGTCACCCTGTTGTGCTATCAAATAGTAGGTCTTATTTATTCTTTCTTACTACTTTTTGTACCCACAGAGCTCTCTTTTATCCCCCTCTATAGATGAGGAAACCAAGGCTTAAGTTTGTGTAATTTTTCCAAAGTCACACAGGTAGAAAGACATAGAAATGAGATTTAAACTAATGTAGCTTGAAAGCCCATTGGCCTTATTTTCATGTTGCATCACTTCAGATAGCTCTTGAAGATGCAAGGTTCCTGGGTCTCTTGGTGTAAAGACTGAGAAGAGCAACCTCTGAATTCATGAACCATACTTTGGGCGGAAGTATCAGCATTTTAAACAGGATACTACTGAGATTCCTGGGAAGTGCTGGCTGGCTGGAGGTTGATATGCTATTCTTGCTGGTTTGCAATTCAAATTCTTTATTTAGAGAGAGTTTGGGATGGGAGGTGATGAGCTCTCAGGCTTTATATAAGTGGGTCCCTGTGGGCTCTAGTTAGAAGCTGAGGAGTTAGCTGACTCTGGGCCCTGAGCAACTTGCTGCCTCATCTTCTCACATTAGCCCTTTTAGCAATTGATCTTGTAAACTTTCTCAGAGAAATTAAAGATGAAAAAGGGCCTATTAAGTGATTTTGCCCCAGTCCCAGACTAGGCAGAATGGCTCCAAAGAGAGGATTCCAGAGTGTCTGGTTCATTTTAATTTTAATTGTCCCAGAGGGTGTGACTTCTTGATCTTCCCCTGAGCAGCCCTTCCTAAGCTGATAGATACGAGCATGAGCAGTATCTCACAGGAGGTTAACTGCTCTGTGCCAGGGCTATGTATGTGCTATGCATGCTCATTTTGCACTGTTTTCCAGGGCCTAGACTTTTTCACCTATTGCCACTGGAATGTGCTGGGGTTTAGGAGGAAACCTTCCCTTCCTTCCCTCCCTCCCTCCTTCCTTCCTTCCTTCCTTCCTTCCTTCCTTCCTTCCTTCCTTCCTTCCTTCCTTCCTTCCTTCCTTCTTCTCTCTCTCTCTCTCTTTTTTTTTTTGGTGGTGACAAGGTAGATTCAATAGCTTTGTGTGTAAATAGGATCTGGCAATTTTGCCTGTATCTCCCCGTAGCCAGGTGATATATCTATAGCAGTGTTTATGCAGGCAAAATGGGGTTGAGGATATATGACAATAATTGGGATCAAGGACTGATGATCCCTTGGGAAGACCACAAACACTGATGGCAGGCACGTAGTGAGTACTCCTAAGCCTATGGTAGGGGTGTCACAGTATTATCTGGTTTAACTTTCACCATAACCCTGTGAGGTAAATATTGCTGTTATTCCCTTTTCAGAGACAAGGATTCTGAGGCCCAGAGAGGTTGGAAGCATGTCAAAGTCATGTAGCTATTGGGTCGTGGGGCCAGGATTTAAACCCAGTTCTCTCTGTGTAGACTACATACTTTACCCTACTATATGGTGTTACTACCTCTTAATAAAATGCACTGAACAAGGTCACACCGAGGAAGAGACAGAAAAGGACCAGTGATAATTAATTGGAGCTGGCTGTTGTTCAGATCAGCCAGGCTTAGCTTCTAAACCAGGAAGACTGGGTTTGTGACATGAGCTCTATGTGCAGTTCCAGGTGCGGAGATCTTGTGGGGATTTGGATACCTATGTTCACTTAGATTGTGACCCCTTTCAGGCCTAGGCGAAGGAGATGTTTCACCCACTTTTCTCCTGCTTGGAGAATGACACTGGACACAAGGTGTTCAGTCTGGTACACACGTAGGGGGTCTAACTGGTTAATGCCGGTGTGCTCTGCAGCCCCACCCAAGATTCCTTTGCTTGTTGCTGAAGATCTTTTCATTTGTTCCATTTCTTTCCTTGGGCTGCTATTGGCTGTGGGCTTGTGCTTTTCCATGAGGCTACTGGTAGTTGATTTTAGAGCACAGAATGTTAGGCAGCAAGGGCAGGCCTAACTGGGGAAGTCTCTTCAGTTCTGGGGCAGGGAGTGGAGGCATGAGCATGGGAGGCATGGGGGTGAGAAGCATGGAACCAGTGGATGTAGAGATCAGAGGGAAGAGTTCTGTCAGGGGAGCTGGTACCTCGGACTGGGTGGGGGTGTGGCATCAGACAAGAATTACTCCTGTCACAGTTTACCCCTAGGTGGTCCCTAAAGGATTTGTTTGAAGGAACAGGGAACCATAGACGCTTATTTTCTTTTCCTCAGTGTTTTGTGATTTCAGGATGCAGTTTGATCTCTGTGTGTGTAACTCTCCGAGAAGCCATGAAGTAAAGGGAAGTCTCCTGAGATTAAGTTGTGGAATCATTTCAATCCTCCCACTTTTCCTCTGCTGCCTGAGGAATCTTGGGCAAATCACTTAAACTCTTCTTCAGTAAGGACCTCATTTTTCTCATTTTCAACTTGTGGGAAATACGTACTTTATAGGTTACTTCTTAACATTAAATGATATAAAGAAATAAGGTGCCTGCCACAGAGTGGCTCATTCATATGTGCCGAATATTTTCTTTCCTTCCTTTTTGTCGGGTCTGGACAAGCCTGCATGGTGCATCACCAGATGTGCTGTGGAGCCAAGTCCGTGTGAGCTGTGTTTCAACTGGGAGCTGTCATTTATCAGCTGCAGTGACTTAGACAAGTCCCTTAGCTCATCTGAGTCTCTAGTCTCTCATTGGTAAAATGCAGACAAACATAGTACATTCCTTGTCAGAGTTTTGATCATTTGTTCTACAATGTAATTGAATGCCAGTTTCGTGCTAGGAGGTGAAGTTACTGTGGTGGACACAGCAGCCAAGATTCCTCCCTTCAAGGAAAGTGTAGTCTAGAGGGGAGGCAGGCACTATTCAAATCATGAATTCAGTGAGATAACACATACAGAGCAATATGTTATGGTAGGAACATGTCTCTCATAAGATAGTGCAGAAATCTCTAGCTATCATTACATCGACCTTGGGGCTACTATGGTTATTATCTTCTTCCTGGGGGTCCCCATATGGTTACAACCTCTTCCCTGTTGTCTTCCAGACCCACTTATACTATGAACCCATAAAGCAGATGCCCATTTTCTACCATTTATTCCAATCTCAGTCTGGGTCTGAGATAGCTGTAAGTAAGGCTTTCCCAGGAAGTGGGCTGTCAGTGTAGACTCTGGTCAGGTCTGTCTACTGCAATATCATGTAGCAAAATGCATGCCCCTAGTAGTCCCAAGGCGAAGACTAGGAGATTCTGATTTTATTCTCTTCAGAGCTGAGATACAATTAAAAATGTTACCACAGTAATTGGCAACATCCATTAACTTGATTAAAATTGCCCGAGGCAGCACATTTTCCCCCCTTCTGCACATTATTAGCCTATAAATACACCTGGTTCCTTTTTCTTTCTTCTCTAGAACTTCCACAAAACATCCTCACATCCTCCCATACTCCCAAACTATCTCCTTAATGCCCTTTGCCTTTTTATAATTAACTCCCTGAATTCCTCCAGCACTTACAGTCAGTACCACATAATCTTGCGTCTAATTACATGTGGCATGGTGGCTCATCTGAGAGGTAGCGTGGAAAGCCCGCATTACTGAAAGGAGAGCACTGACTCAGTCAGCAGAGCCCAGGGTGAGTCCCAGCTCTGCCTTCACCTGGCTAAGGATCTTAAGTGACTCAGCTTTCTGTGTGCTCATCTATGGATTGGGAGCAATGATGTCTACCTCCTAAGATGAAGGCTATGAACATTAGATAATGTGAACACGCTCTGTGAAATACCAAGTGCTGGGGGCTCCTGTGCATTGATCCCAGTAGCTCCTTCATCTGCCCATGCCCTCCCTGTTCCATTCTCTGGTCCCTGCTTAGGGGCAGGTGCAGGTGGGTTCTGGCAGCACAGGGATGTTCACAGAAGCCCTCTCCTAATGGGTGTGGTCTTTGCTGATGGGGAGTGACACCTTGGGGACCTCACCAGCAGTAAGTTCCTTTTCCTTTTAATACGCTCGCTTCATTAGTTTCCCTATAAAGAAGGGGGCGAGAAGAGGTGGAGCAGAACAGGAGGCTTTCTCACAATCAAAAGTGTAACAGCTGTCAGTGCAGAGGGGAAAATCGTAATGCCCCCTTCCTCCTGAGCTGTGGAGTCACTGAACACCAGAGACCACAGAGGGAAGGGATTCCTCGTCTCCTTAAAGCTCCTAGCCCTGATAGCCTCTTCAGTTTGCAGAGGAAGAGACTGTACCCAAAGAAATCAGTAACTTAGTCAAAACTACACAGCTGGTCAGTGTGACCATGGTCAGAATCAAGGTCTTTATCCTAGTCCAGTGCTCTTTCTATTCCATTCCAACACAAGTTTTTATTAGTCACTTTCTACATAATCAGGAGGTATGGAAATGAGTCTGTGTGCATGTGTGCCTGTGTGTCTCTGTATGTTCCATAAAGCGCTTGGAACCTGGCATACATGTTCATTAATGTGTGCATGCGTCATTTCATTTCATCATTTCCAAGACCAAATCAGGAAGATTTTTGATTTTTATATCAATTTGAAGGTTCAGAGAGGTTAACTATAACTCGCCCAAGGTAACACAATTAACAAGTGTAGAGTTGAGATGAGAATCTAGGACCTATGGCACCAAAGCTCCTCTCTGAACCACTGGACTATAGAAGAGACAAACTTTTGTCTAAAAATGCACATGAGTTGAAATGATGCCCAGTGTGTAAGTGAAATCTCCACAAGTGCTATGTTATCCTAAGCTTGAGCTTGAGAATTGCAGGGTGGTGAGAGCTCTGTTCGTTCCTAATTGTTTTCCTTTAAGTCATCTCTATGCCTTTATAAAACTGTTTCTCTCTCAAATTGCATACTCCCCACTTTATCAGCCCCTCCATCCACCCTGGCCTCCTGACCTTCAGATCATCACTGGACTCCATGCTGGGTGCACAGGCAGCCCTCGGGAAGTACTTGCTTTAGGAGGCACGGGCCAACTGGTGGGCCAGCAGGATGATTTGTGCCTCATGTAGATGTTCCTCTCTTTTATCCTCACTTTTAAAGCCCCAGTCCTTTGTGGAACTGTTCATTGGAGCTATGCTAGCCTGTAACTCACACATGTGCTATAAACAAATGGGCCATGTGGTAGGCTGTGTAATAGTTCCCAGAGTGCTTACACACAGTAGGTATTCAGTAAGTATTTGCCAAGGGACTGTTTGTCTTATTCCTAGTAGAGCAGTTGTTCAGCTGTCTTTCGGTAAATTTTCATGGATTTTCACTACTTTAACACAATGATAAAATCCCAGGGACCAAATTTTCGTTTAAAATGACTACTGCCAGCATATGACATGGTGATGGCTACAGTTCACTGGGATTCTTTGGTTGAGTTGAACTTCCCTACCCATGGGGATTGGCCTCTTGACATGCATATGCTTTGCCCTGAAACTATTTCATGTGGCTGCTGGATTTGGTTGCAGCCATCTAGAATGTATAAAGATATCAGATTAAATTAGACCATATAGTTTTCCTCCCTTCCTTCTTTCCTAGTAGGAATTGTGTCATATTTGTGACCCAGTATAAACTTACATGTTTTTATAACTTAAGCAAAAGTTATGTGAAAAGTACTTAGTCTACCACATGAGATGCATTCTAGTATTTTCTATTCTAGTCTCTTCTATTTTATGAAACATTATTTGTGTTGTGATTCACTAAGTGTATTTCATGACCCACTAATAAGTCCCAACCCTATGGTTTGAAGAACACTAATCTAGTCAGTGAACCTTTTAATTTGCTGGGGAAGCCAGAAGGATGAAGGGGCAATAGCTATGCAGGTGTCATTAAGGTTGTGCATATTCTGAGCAACTTCCTAGGGGGTGTATCATTAATGACTCTCTGGTTGCACGAAACTGAATTAAACACACACACACACACACACACACACACACACACACACACACACACGGGGGTGGTATTAGGATCCGAGTAATAAATACATGTAGTTAGACTTTAGGAAGAACCCTATGCTAGGACCTCATAAAGTGTTCTGTGTTTGTCTCTTGTCTCTTCTTCTCTCTTCTATCTGGAAGACCAGCTTAAGATATCCAAGACTAAATGCTCCAAGTCTCATGTTATGGTCTCATAAACCAATCCCAAAGTCTGGGAAAATAATTTCTTTGATGCAGCTTGGTGTGTGGATGTAGCCTGATCTACTCAGCTGTTGACAAGAGGCAGGACCTCATAGTACAGACATGGGTGTCGGTGTCTGCACCTAAAAATCTGTGAATCTGGGGCTAGGGAGCAGTTGACAGAGGCAGGAGGAATATTTATACTTTGGGAGGAAAGCTTCCAAAGTGCCCACGAGAGGATGTCGTGTTCATTTGAGCTGGATGATATCCCTGAGTTCTTGCTGCCCCAGCGTTTTCACAGGATGATCACATTTGTCAAGCAAATCACAGATGACTGTGTTTGACAGCTCCAATACTGCTTTGAGGATAAATGGTGAAAATAGCAGCATAATAATATAGAATGAAGACTTTATTCACTTAATTGCCTAGAGATTAATTAAATGAATGAAATCTGTTTCACCATATTATGGGACTCTTTTCAACATTTATCCTAAACATATTGCTGGGGTTATTGTTCCTATTCATGTATTTATTCATCTGCTTAACAGATATTTAAGAAATGCACAGGGAGGCATGGTGCTAGGCACTGGAAGAAAATCTAGTTTAGTCAGATCTAGAGCCTGTCTTTAAGAAGAATGAAATCAAGAAGGAGATAAAAGTCAGGTGTACAAATAACTGAAGGTGGAGTGAGATAGACTATGCTTGAATCCAGGCTCCATCTCTTTCTTACTCTGTGTCGATAGTTACACAACTGGACATTTTAAAATCTCCATTTCCTCATCTGAAAAAAAGAAAAAAAAAGATTATATTACTGTCTCAAAGTTTGTTTAAAGATTGAGATAATATATCTAGATTAATAGTAAAATTCTTTGTACGTTAAAGTGTTCAATAAATATTAGTTGCACTTAAGATATTTTGAGCACTATCATACTAAGTGTTACATATTGCAAAATGTTAACATGTGCCTCTCTTTGTTCCAAATGTTTTACATACATTTAATCAATTAGCTCTCATAAAAACAATGACAGGGATGCCATTATTACCTCCCCTTTGTGCCAATGAAAACAATTTGAGGCATAGAAAAGTTAAGCAAATTGCCTAGAATCCCCCAGTGAGTGAGTGATGGAGCCAAGACTCTCTAACCCAGGGTCTGGCTCTGGAATTTATGCTCTGAGCTGCATTGGTGATCTGTGGAAAGGAGCACCTGTTACAGTCTGAGATTGTATCTTAGGCTCTAATAAATGATTCTCAGCTCTGACTTCACATTCTTATCACCTGAGAGCATCTAAAAGCTATTGATTCCTGGACTTGACTCCTGGTTAGTGATTCTCAAAGTGTGAGTCCTGACCACCATCATCATGTTATCTATGTATTTCTTAAGAATACAAATTCTTGGGCCCCACCCAGACTTCCAGAATCAGAAACTCTGAGGGTGGAGCCCAGCATCGGTGTTCCAAGAAGCCCACCAGAAGATTCTGATGCTAGCTGCTCCAATCAGAATCAGAATGAGAGGACTATTGCTTCAGACCAATTACTCCAGAATTTCTGGAAGAAGTAGAGCCTATGCATTGGTATTTAATACTTTTGGCAAGTTCCTCAAGTGATTCTAATATTCAGCCAGGGTCAGGAGCTTTCATAGAAGCTAAATATTGAGCTGGGCCATAAGCAGGGAAAATGTAGAGTGGACTAGAATGAGTATTTCAGGTGGAACGGCAGCTTGAACAAAGACATAAAGGGGGAGAAAGTTTGTGATGTGAATTGGGGAAGTATCTTGAGATATGGCAGGGTGGATAGTCAATAGTAATGTATTATATATTTCTTTTTTAATTGGTCTAAATGTGCCTTTATTTTTTTAACTTTTATGTTTGGTTCAGGGGCACACCTGCAGGGTTATTTTATAGGTAAACTCATGTCATAGGGGATTTATGTACGGATTATTTTGTCACTCAGGTACTAAGCCTAGTACTCTATACTTATTTTTTCTCCTCCTCTCCTTCCTCCCACTGTCTACCCTCTGGTAGGCCCCAGTGTTTGTTATTCCCCTCTTTGTGTCATTTAGTTCCCACTTATAAGTGAGAACATGTGGCATTTGTTTTTCTGTTCTTGCATTAGATTGCTAAGAAGAATGGCCTCTAGCTCCATCTATATTCTTGCAAAGGACATGATCTTGTTCTTTTTTATGGCAGCATGGTGCACCATGGTATATATGTACCATATTTTCTTTATCCAGTCTTCCATTGATGGGCATTTAGGTTGATTCCATGTCTTTGCTGTTGTGAATAGTGCTGCAATGAACATTCACGTGCATGTGTCTTTATGATAGAACAATTTAAATTCCTCTGGGTATATGCTCCAAAATGGCATTACTGGGTCAAAAGGTAGTTCTGTTTCTAGCTCTTTGAAGAATGACCACACTACTTTCCACAATGGTTGAACTAATTTACACTCATACCAACAGTGTATAGGTATTCCCTTTTCACCTCAACCTCACCAGTATCTGCCAGTTTTTGACTTTTTAATAATCATCATTCTGGCTGAGATGGTATCTCATAGTGGTTCTGATTTGCATTTCTCTCATGGTCAATGATGTTGAGCTGTTTTGAATGTGCTTTTTGGCCACATATATATTTTCTTTTGAAAAGTATCTGTTCATGTCTTTTGCCCACTTTTTAATGTTTTTTTTTTTTTTTTTCTTGTAAATTTAAGTTCCTTGTAGATGCTGGACTTTTGTCAGATGCATAGTTTGCAAATATTTTCTCCCATTCTGTAGGTTTTCTGTTTATTCTACTGATAGAATTTTTTGCTGTGCAGAAGCTCTTTAGTTTAATTAGATTCCATTTGTCATTTTTTGCTTTTGTTGCAATTGCATTTGGCATCTTCATCATGAAATCTTCCAGTTCCTATGTCTGGAATCGTATTTCCTAGGTTGTCTTCCAGGATTTTTTTCTTTTTTTGTAGTTTTGGGTTTTACATTTAAGTCATTGATCCATCTTGAGTTGATTTTTGTATATTGTATAAGGAAGGGGTCCAGTTTCAATCTTCTGCATTGGGCTAGCCAGTTATCCCACCACCAAAACAGAATGGTGCTGGTACAAAAACAGACTTAGACCAATGAAACAGAATAGAGAGCATGGAAATGAGGCCACACACCTACAACTATCTGATCTTCAACAAAGCTGACAAAAACAAGCAATGGGAAGAAGACTCCCTATTCAATAAATGGTGTATTGTATATTTCAAAATTATAAAGTAGATTTCACATTTATTTTTTTACCACAAAAAATTATAAATAAATGAGGTAATGGGTATGTTAATTAACTTGACTTAATAATTCTACATCCTATACATACAGTATATCAAAACTTCACATTGTACCCCATGAATGTATACAACTATGATTTGTCAGTTAATATTAATAAAATTATCATTTTTAAATTTAAATGTCTAGCTAATCAGTTTATAAAGCATTCATACTTTGACCTTATGAATATTTTACCCTCAATATTTCCCTCATGCATACCCCAATATTCAGTGTTTTAATTCCTAGGGAAGTTTTGCCTTGGAAATAATACTCACAAAGAGAGAAAAACACATATGATCTTGGTCCTGCCACTCCCTTCCAAGACCAAGAGCTAAGTGTATTATGAAGAGGCCGGTACTAATGTTCTAAATTGGATTCTATGGCCACTGACACAAACTCTAGCTGTGTCTTTACAAAGGGTTGGTTTCTGGTCTTTGGCATGAATGGGGTTGGATGGGATTGTGATATTTCTAAGGTTGTAGCATCCAGCTCTCTTGAGGACTGTTGTGGCTGGGTGAGCGGTTATGGTTCCCAAGAAGTTCCTGTCTGACCTATTTTTTATGGCAGGATTTGGAGACTGTTTGCACAAAGTGTTAAGTTGCTAAAAATAAGTTTGAAGCCACTTGACCTTTTCTGGCACTTCTGTTAGTAACACCTATGAGTGTGTGGTTCGAGGAGCTGATTCCATTTCTTCCCTGGAATTTTGGCTGTGGCTTCCTGCTTCCTTTTGTTTCCTGTGTCTTTCTTGGTTTTTGGTCAGAACTCAGAAGGATTCTCAAATATGGAAATTTTCAGATGATTCTTGTGCTGTTACTGAGCTCATTAATTGTTATCCAATTAATGACAATACCCTCAAGAAGGCGAACAATCTAAAGAGAAACGTGACCTGGGACACAGGGAGGAAAGTGAGATCTCTTTTGGTCATAAGACAGTTAGTCTTTGAGATGCAAACACATGCTTATGAAGTTTTTCCAACAGAATGAAAGTGTTATAACCATTCACTCAACAAGTATTTACTGATGATCTACCATGTACCAAGTGCTGTGGTAGGATCAATTGGTACACTATCCAGTAAAACCCTGTGAGGTCAAGCATTGTGTCTAATAAGGGGGAATAAAGGTACTTGCAACCCAGTACAAAGATTTCTTCACTGGGGAGGAGACCAGATTGTTAGAGGAGCCTTGTCAAGAGTTGGTTCCAAGGATTTGTGATGTACGCTTAATCTAGAGAGGGAGAAGGTGCCTAAACTGAACTTCTTAGTAGCAAGGACTTTTTATATCTAGTGCCTTGAACACCACTACCATCATTAGTTACTCAACAAATGTAGAAGTATCAGTGGGGGAATTGGGGGAAGAAGACAGGCAGGAAAGTATATTATTTTATCCTGTCCTTTTAATAGAAAATAATATTGTCATCGCCAAAATGTAAAGACTGCATCCTATGTGTCAGACACTGTTCTCAGGAATTACTACTTAGCTCATTTTAATTCTTCTAACTCTATGAAGTAGGTATTATGAACTTCCATTTTATAGATGTGGAAACCAAAAATCATTTGCATATATGTGATGAAGAGTTTACACAGAGGGCTTGATCGTAGTTACCTTCTTGAGGAAGACTGGAAAAATCTACTGGAAAACATTAGTTTTTCCCCAGTCATGAATGTTAGTCTTCAGAAAATCCCTGTGGTAGAATTCATGATTGAGTAATTTTTTTTTGTTTTTTTTGAGACAGAGTCTCACTCTGTCGACCAGGCTGGAGTGCAGTGGTGCGATCTTGGCTCACTGTAGCCTCCGCCTCCCGGGTTCAAGTGATTCTCCTGCCTCAGCCTCCCAAGTAGCTGGGATTGCAGGTACATGCCACTACACCCAGCTAATTTTTATATTTTTAGTAGAGATGGGGTTTCACCATGTTGGTCAGGCTAGTCTCAAACTCCTGACATTGTGATCTGCCCGCCTCAGCCTCCCAAAGTGCTGGGATTACAGGCATGAGCCACCACGCCCATCCCATGATTAAGTACTTTTTGAGTGTTCATAGGGTTTTCATAAATTCATACCTGATCTTTACATCTTTATTATGTCCTATAAAATTTTCTTTTATAGTCATTTAATTAAAAGTAGGAATACAGCATACTCAAATAAAGGAATTATTGATTACTTGTTTACATTAGCAATAATAATATATACTTATATGCTGAAACAATGTATCTTTACTATCTGATGCTTTCTAGAAACTTTCTCGGAGTCTTTTTCTTTCAGACAGTTTTAATAGGACGCTTGAAAATTCATCTTTACTCTTTTGCAGATATTAAGCACAGGGAGCTTTATGTGTCCTGTGGCTAGTTCTGCACTGAATACTGCTCCTGGCCTTCTGGTCTATCCTGGCCTAAATTTGGTCCTAGAAATGTGAAGGAACTTGGATGCTTGAGAGGGAAGAAGTGCCAGGGGCAATTATTAACCTGCTTGGCATATCTGAGCAGGCATGCCTCTTCTCCCCTCCTTAATACCCGTGGCAATGTCACGGCCCCTGTTACACATGCCTCACCTCATTCTATCATCACAGACCTCAAAAAAGTCAAGCCCAAGCCCCAAGTTTTCTTTTCTTCAACATGTTTAATCCTTCTTAAGGTTTCTTTGCAAAAATCTTCACTCACTACTCCTCTACTGTTGGCCCAACCTCCTTTTTCTATTCTCAACTTTTCCTTCTTACCAATTACCTTCAATGTGAGTGACTCCAAATTCATGTAGTCTAGAACCAAAATTTTCTACAATATTGAAAATGCATACAGAATAGATTTGTATTTCCTAAAATACTGCTTTAAAGGGACTTACATGTTGGGGAAAGGGAGGCAATGAGGCATGATGTTTATGATCCTTACTCTAGGAGAGATGGATGGGCACGAATCCCATTCTTCTCACCAGCTAGGAGAGGCAGCTTACAGGAGAAGTTAAGCTTATGGCTCAAAGCCACCTGCCTGATTTGAGTCTGAGTTTTGTTGCTTCATGGCTACATGTCTTTGGGCAAGTTGTTTAAGCTTTTAATGACTATTTGTGCCTTTTTAAGTAGAGAAAAAATCATTCCTAACTCATAGAGTTGATGCGAGGATTAAGAGAAATCAACATTTACATTTTAAATATGGCTAACACATAGTGTACTCTCAATATCAATGAATTGTTATTATGTGATATTCTCATTTTACTGAAGATAAAAATTAGATAAGTGATACTTTCCTTAAAAGTTCATTTTGAGAATTAATGAAGATAATGCTTATAAACACCAAACACAGGGCCTGACACAGGAATGGTCTCAGTACCCATTAGCATTTATCACCATCATTATATACACTTTCCCAAACTTTTCTATAAGTTTATCCCTTATGACTTCCACTTTTCCTTAAAGAAGAAAACTCTGAATGTTTGCATCATGTATTTCTTTGCTTGGTGTATTTGCGTGTACTTTCCTTGCATTGAGTTTCTAGAAGTGGAGACTTGGGACTTTAAGATGAGGGACCTGATTGCTTACACCCGATGAATGTCAGATAGTTTCCTGGTGAATTGATGTGGCTTGAAATAACAATAAGTTCATGGGCTTCTCAGCAGTTTGTGCTAGGTGAGGAAGTGCAGTTCTTGAATGCCTATTTTTGCTGCCTTGTTACCGGGGGGGGGCTCAGAGTGCAAGCAATTAAGCGTGTCCAGCTAAGGCAGTGCTTCTTCTTCTTCTTCTTCTTCTTTTTTTTTTTTTTTTTTTTTGAGATGGAGTCTCTCTCTGTCGCCCAGGCTAAAGTGCAGTGGCACCATCTCGGCTCACTGGAAGCTCTGCCTCCCAGGTTCACGCCATTCTCCTGCCTCAGCCTCCCGAGTAGCTGGGACTACAGGCACCCGCCACCATGCCCGGCTGATTTTTTGTATTTTTTTAGTAGAGACAGGGTTTCACCATGTTAGCCAGGATGGTCTCGATCTCCTGACCTCATGATCCACCCACCTTGGCTTCCCAAAGTGCTGGGATTACAGGCGTGAGCTGCTGAGCCCAGCCAAAGCAGTGCTTCTTAACTGGGTGTGATTCTGCCAACCATCCCCACCAGGCGATATTTAGCAGTGCCTAGAGACATTTTTGGTTGCCACCACTGCGGGAGGGTTACTGCATCTGGTAGAGGCCAGGGATGCTGCTCAATATTCTGCAATGAGTAGGACATCTTCCACAACAAAGAATTATCCAGCTCAAAATGTCAACAGTGCCAACGTTGAAAAGCCCTAGGCTAACGCCATCGGCATGGCAGAAGGTGGGCAGCGGCCTCCCTCTGTGGGCTGGAGGAGGGCCTCAGGCCACAGCTCCGATTGTGGTGAAGAATGTTCTTTTTACCCTCAGCATCCAAGTTGTTTTACTATACCTCTGGCCAGCTGAACAGCTTAAATTCCTCCCCTGTGGACCTAGGGACAGAGCAGTTTTGAAGTATAAATCTCTTACCCCTATCATTTCGTCCAAAGGGGAGCCTAATCCTGAGTAGTGCTGGAGCTCAGGAGAAATATTGAAGAAAGATAATTAGAGTCTCTGGCCTTAGGAAGTTTACTGTCTGATGAGCTGCATATATTTATAAAAATCGGCCGGGCGCGGTGGCTCAAGCCTGTAATCCCAGCACTTTGGGAGGCCGAGACGGGCGGATCACGAGGTCAGGAGATCGAGACCATCCTGGCTAACACGGTGAAACCCCGTCTCTACTAAAAAATACAAAAAACTAGCCAGGTGTGGTGGTGGGCGCCTGTAGTCCCAGCTACTCAGGAGGCTGAGGCAGGAGAATGGCATAAACCCGGGACGCAGAGCTTGCAGTGAGCTGAGATCTGGCCACTGCACTCCAGCCTGGGCGACAGAGCGAGACTCCGTCTCAAAAAAAAGAAAAAAAAAATCATTCTCTTTGTAATCGATAGCTTAAGCAAATAAATATGCACACACCTTCACAAACAAAGGCACCCTATGGGCTTGTATGTATCAAGAAACTACAAACCTGAGATGGAACTAAGAAATGGATTCAGATTTAAGGACCTTTAGCTGTGTCTAGTGGTCTATCTGTCTCTTAGTGCATTTCCCTGGTTGTGTGAACCTCTGACTCTCTGAATTCTCTAGATGTATGTGTGTAGGGGGGGGCGGGGGGGGGGGGGTGAATGTATGTGAAGCTGCACACGTGCATGAACTGTTTCTGTCTCTGTTTGTTTCTCTATCTATGTGTGTTTCTGTTTCTCTTTGTCTTTTGGCTATTGTCTTCATATTACCTCCTCTCTGTCTGTTTCTCTGTCATATTGTCATTTTTTTCTCTCTGTATATGTACATCATTTTTATATACCTGATATTCCTATCAGGCAAGGAGTATTTCTCCTGATGACCAGATTTGAGAGACTATTCTTTCCTAACAGCTTCAGTAAGAGAAGTCTTGAGGGTGTCTTTTAAGTTGTGATCACCTGATCACCATAGCCAAGATGTCTCATGACCCTACTGGATCACGCGACATCCCAGGGCTTCAGAGGGATGGGCTGCTGTGATTGACCAGCCTGGCCAAAAGCACATAGCTGCAGTCAGGTAGACAGCTCCATAAAGGATGACAGGAAAGCATACTGAGCAGACCCAAACTACAGGTGTCCATTCTAGTGAGCCAAGACCAACTCAAGAGAACAGCTTAGTAATGCAAGTGCTGGAGGATGTGTGATCCACATTCTGGGTTCTCTAGAATTGTAAAGGAGAGAGATCAGTGTGAGCTGGCGTGACCAGGGAAGGTTTCCAGGAGAACGTGATTCTTGCTTTCAACCTTGAAAGATGTGTGAGATTTTAACTAGATGGAAGGAAGTGAGCCTTCCTGTTGAGTGAAGAGTTTCTTTGTTTGTTTTATTGGTTTGGTTGCCTAGTTTTAAGCTCCCAACAGGCAGACTTTTCTTTCTTTGTTAATAGAACATAGTATTTATTGACCACAATCAGGCTTCTTCAGTATGGTGCCAGTTCTCTGAATGCTACTCTGTCAGTGACCATGGGGAGAGAATGGAAGAATAACAACTGAGAAACTTCTAATCCTGAGAGTACTAGCATGCTATAAAGAAACAGGGAGTTCCTTGTGGATTCTAGATATTAGACCTTTGTCAGATGGATAGATTGCAGAATTTTTCTCCCGATTTGTAGGATGCCTGTTCACTCTGATGATAGTTTCTTTTGCTGCATAGAAGCTCTTTAGGTTAATTAGATCCCATTTGTCAATTTGGGCTTTTGTTGCAATTGCTTTTGATGTTTTAGTCATGAAGTCTTTGTCCATGCCTATGTCCTGAATGGTATTGCCTATATTTTCTTCTAGGTTTTTTTATGGTTTTAGGTTTTATGTTGAAGTCTTTAATTCATCTTGGTTAATTTTTGTATAAGGTGTAAGGAAGGGGTTCAGTTTCTGTTTCCTGTATATGGCTAGCCTTTTTTCCCAGCACCATTTATTAAATAGGGAATCCTTTCCCCATTGCTTGTTTTTGTCAGGTTTGTTGAAGATCAGATGGTTGTAGATGTGTGGTGTTATTTCTGAGGCCTCTCTTCTGTTCCATTGGTCTATATATCTGTTTTGGTACCAGTAGCATGCTGTTTGGTTACTGTAGCCTTGTAGTATAGTTTGATGTCAGGTATACCTATGTAACCAACCTGCACGTTCTGCACATATATCTCAGAACTTAAAGTAAAAATAAAAAAAAAATTACAGTGGTCAAATACATTTAGGATACATTTGGGATACATTGGGTTAATAAAATGAGACATTTCTCTTCTGAAAAAAAAAGAAAAAAGCAGGGTGGCTTCAGACCGAAGAAAGTATTCATATAGTCCATTGTGGTGCCCTCAGTCCTCTGTGTGTCTGGCCTCAAGTATGTTACATTGAAATTTTGGCATTATCACAGGTAAATCGGTTGTTTATTAATTCAGTAAACACTTAAGTATCACCTAATATGTACTACACACATAGGTCCCGATGGTTCAAAAATAAATAAGACAGGATCCTACTTTAAAGTTTATAACCAAACAGAGAAGACACAGAAATGAATTAGCAATTGCATACATGGTTTGATTGTGCCATGCAAAGCAGTGGTCCTCAAACATGGCTGCACATGGAAATCACCTGCGACCTTTAAAAATACTGATGCCTTGGTCCCATCTGTAAAAGTTTTTATTTCATTGGTCTGGTGAAGAGGACCCAGGCATCTGTATGTTTCAAAGTTACCCCCAGGGCTATCATTAGCTGTAAAGTCTGAGAACCACTGGGATAAGGATGCTTTGGGAGCAGGGAAAGGGCTCTGCAGTGATACTAGGGAAGGAAGGACTGCTGGAGGGGCAAGGCCCAGTGAGCTTGGAAAGAGGAATGAGAGTTCGCCAGGGAAGAAGAGGGGCAGGGAGATGAGTGGATAAGGACGTTGGAGCTCTTCCTGCTGGAAGTCAGGAAGTCTCTCTAATTTTGGCCTAGTCCCTGTGTGGCCTTAGGCAGACATCCATTTTTTTCTGTGCCTCAATTTCTCCTTCAGTCAAATATGACTAATGATGCCTGCTCTCCTTACGTTAGGGGTTTGCTGTTAGGATCAAATGAGGTAAAGAAAAAGGAAATGATAGAATGTCAGTGATCACTAGGAAAAATAACCCATTAGAATGAAGCCTCATTTATTCAGCCTCTTTGAGGAAAGAAGTATTTTACATAAATGAACTTTCAGATAACTAAATTTTGACCTTCCAAGAAGTAATAATTTTATTTTAACCAATAAAATCATTTTAGTTTTCTAAAACATAACACTTGCAGCTGAACTAATAATTGTATTTTAACCAATACAAATCATTTAGTTTTTCTAAAACATACCACTTGCAGCCTTAATTTCTTAAACAGGGTACCCTGGATGCCATCAGCCCCTGTTTCTTTTCTTCTGTGCCTTCAGCTCCTCAACATAGATGTCAGCACTGAATTGTGCTGTGTTACAGTAATGCCCCCAGGGCTATTGAGAAGTGTAGGGATTTGTGGCATGGAAGATTGGGTTTTGAGTTCTTAGGTCTGTTTTTCACAAGTTTTCCGTTTCTCTTGCTATCGAAGTATCAGTTCTTGGTTCTCACCATTTTCAATTCTACTTTCCATTTCTAACTTGCTGCTGCTTCCCTGTTGAAGACTGGAAAACCAGAATACAAATCTTAGAATAGTGTACAAAATCTGAGCCATTGGACTATAAGTAAGAGCCTGCCAGAGAGAGTGGATTGTGTGATCTTTAGTAAATGAGTTTTTAACATGTGTGTTGGCTCTTTTCAGTGGGCTTTCTGGGCCTTACTCTGGCCTGGGTCTCTAATTTAGGAAACAGCTGACTGGGCTTTATGTGTGAAAGGTCGGAGGTCTATGAGGATTATTTATAGGGATTCTTAGGCCTCCATCTCCTAGGTATTGGCCAGAGACCTTTAAGGTTTTCCACTTTGGTCACCAGGAGAATTTTGTCCTTGTCAGACCAGATTTTGAATGTATATTGCCAAACTTTTGTTATTTTCAAGGCAGAAATAAAGAAGGATACCTAGGATTAAACTCAGGAAGGAAGGAGTATCTTGAAGCAAACAGCCCAAACTGAGGCAATACTGTCTTCCCCATTGGGTAGAACAGGCAGGTAAAGAGGGAGGGCAGAGGAGGAGGAAGTGGTGGAAGGAGTGAAGAAAGTTAAGACAGAGGAGATAGATGGAAGACACTGGGGAAGAGAGAACTTCTGGGAAGGTGCAACGTGGAGAAGGCCATGAGCAAGGTGTAGGCCAGCATGACTATGCACTCTGTATTCTTCTCTATTTTTTTTGAATCATTGACTCATTGACCATTCAGTACTCATGTCTTGTGACCCTTATAGGTGACAGTTCCTAGAAGCAGCCACACTGTGAGGACTGCCAGTGGCCACATTCTGCTGGTTCCGAGACTGCAGGATGGTCATCTTTGAGAAAGCGGATTTCTGAGTAGCATTTGAACCTGAGTGCCTCCCACTTGGCTGTCTGCTATCGGTGTTGTCACTGAGCTTCTGTCTCTCTCTTCCTTTCCCAGGTCGGTGGCCGGATTGGATAAGGAGGCAGACCTGGTGCACATGGAGGTGCGGACCACGGACGGATGTAAGTTCTGCTACAGCCAGGCTAGGCCCAGGGAGATCTGCCTGCAGGTCTCTTTCCTCCCCCAATTTGTGTTTTAATGACTTGGAAAGATGAAAAGCCCTGAGCTCCATTACAGCCATATCCATCCTTATTTCCCAGAGTAGGGGTGAGAAGTCCTTTCCTAAGGGAGACTTTTCATTGAAACAAACTCTCGGGAATGAATTTTCTGGGGATGTGAGTTAATGTGATGAAATTGAGGCTCCTGTTTGTAATTTCTTTGGCATCTTCAGGGTAATTTGAAGAGGAATGTCCATAACTCATCATGGTATTTTACATTCATATGGCAAATTGCAGGGACTGCCTGCTTCAGAGTATGAACCCTTTATATAGGCAACCTTACCAAAAAATGTAATGGGGCAATTATTTGCAAAACTGTTTATTCATCCATTCGAGATATTTAGGGATGGCCTGCTATGTGTCAGACATGGTTCTAAGCCCTAGAGAGAGAGAGTGATGAGCAAGTTCTATATTGTCCCTGCAAAAAAGGGACTCTTCTAGCAGTGGAATTGCAAGATTTTAAACACATGACCCACTATGTACCTTGTGCAGCTGTGTACTTCTGACACAAAATTGGACTCAAAAAGCATCATTTTGTACCAATTTAAGCATTTTATTCTTCTCAGAGTTGTTTATACTTAAAGGGTTCTTCTCCATCCAGGAAAAATATAATCAGCTTAAATAAAACATATAAAATATAATTAGCATATCTTAGATTGAGAACAGAGCCAAATAATCTAATAGTGGTGATGCAGAGGTGCAGCAGAACAAGCACCTGCCTGTGAGTTGGGGTCCTGGGCTCTGTTACCCTCTAGCCTTGAGACCAGGAAAAACTCCTTAACCTCTCTGGGCTATAACTTCCTCTATGACCCGAGAATACTCATCCTTCCCTGGAGCACCTCCCAGGATTATAGGTTAATCAAATAGATGGTGAATATTAGAGAAACTCAAAAATGTTGTATAAATGGAAGGTGATTCTGTTTTGACCTGAGTCTGTTAAGTAAAACTGCATGTGCTTTCTGCAGGAGAAATCTACTGTTGGAGGCCAACCATAGATGCATGCCATAAACATGCATTTGGGGGAATATGTTTTATCTGATTTAGTTTTATTTTTAAAAGAGTTAGAAGGTAATCAGAATTTGTTACTATATTTCTGCCACTCTGTACCCTTCCCTCCCTCCTGCCCTTCCTCCCTCTTTCCCTCCCTCCTCCTTCCTTCCCTCCTTCCTTTCATTCGCCCCCTTCCTTCTCTTCTCTTCCCCCGCTTCCTTCGCTTCCCTTCCTCCTTCCTTCCTCCCTCCCTCCTTCCCTTCCTTCCTCTTTCGTTCCATCCCTACTTCCTTCCCTTCCTGCTTCCTTCCTTTTCATCTCATTTGATCCTTGAATAGATGTAAATCTGTGAGACATCCAGGGATGACCTACACTCTTTTAAATATATTTTTTAACTGAATAGCTATTGGGAATTTAAGGAGATACGGTCACACACTTAAATTACTGATCATAAGGGTGGTAGAGTCTGGATTCAAAATTATATTATTCAATTTTTATGGCTGAGAAAAAACTGGGAGAAGAATGAAATGTAGGGGTTTCAGGGAGCGTAGAAGGACAGGAGGAGGACAGCAAATATCCAGTCTCAGAAAATGACCCACAGGCCAGTTTTCAGGACGACTCTCACATGGGCTTTGCCTCCTAAGTCAACCTGTTTAGGCCCATATTTGTGATCTATTATGGTCATGGTATTTCAGAGTTGGAGGATGGTCTGAGTTCTGACCGGGTGTAGGAATCCCTTCTCCCAAACCTCTAACAGTACTTTCTCAGGCTCCGTGAGCTCAGGCTTAAGACACATTATTTTCTGATGCTGGACAGCTCCTTTAAAAAAATGTAGTTTCTTACATTAAGCTAAAATTTATTTTCTGAACGTTCAAGAATTCTGGTCCGAATTGGGATGAGGCCTATGGTGCAGGACTTCCGTGAAATTTTATGAGATTACAAATGCGGAACACATAGAACAGTTTCTGGCCTATTGCCAGAATTCAATAATTGAATAAAGGCAGGCAGAAATATAACAGGGATAAATGTCATGTGCTGTACTTAAGTTAAAGTATAGAATATATTAGTTCTGTTCCATCTTCTAGGTTTTTAATTTTATTTTATTTTTTCATTATAAATCCTCCCCTGGAATTCTAGGGTTTTAAAATCAATTTTAATAGTTAAAAGAATGCTTTTTCAATCTAGTAAATTGCCCCTAACTCAACTTTATTTAGAAAGTGCACATAGCAAAACTGCCTTAATCTAGGCATGTTTTATTTGCATACCCTAACAAAATGCATAATGTCTTTCCTTTGTGGTATGCAGTGAGTGCTGCCTCACACTTGTGCATACACACACACACACACACACACACACACACATCTCTACCATCGTTTGAGCGTCATCAAAAATACAAAAATGTTTTACTTACTGTTTTTCCTGACATGGTAATTTAACTCAGATTTGCCCAGATTCACATAGCTAATTGGCAATAGGAACAAACAAACAAACAAACAAACAAACAAATTTGAACAAAAATCTCCGACTAGTGGGAAGGAAACTTCTGATAAAGGACATCTACAAAAGACCTAAAATTAACATCATCTTAATGATGAGATACTGAATGCTTTCTCCCTGAAGAGCAGTAAAATGGCAGGAATATTTACTCCTAACACTTTTATTCAACACTATGCTGAAAGTCCTAGGCAGTGAAATACAGCAAGAAAAATGAAATACAATTCATATAGATTGCAAAGAAGAAAATAAACCTTGTTATTCCCATTGACATGATTGCCTATGTAGAAAATCCCAAGGTATCCATAAGAAAATCTCCTAGAACTAATATGTGAGTTGAGCAAGGTTGCAGGATATAACCCATTCAGTGTAGAAAGGATATTATTTTCAATCAATGGTGTTGGATCAATTGGGCAGTCATCTGGGGAAAAATTAACTTCAACCTATGATTCACAACTTATGCAATGATTCACAACTTATACAAAATTTAACTCCAAGTAGATCATAGATCTAAATATAAAACATAGAATTATAAAACTTTTAGAAGAAAACATAGGGGAAAATTTTTATGACCTTGGGTTGGACAGAGTTTTTTTTAAAATTACGCTAAGAGCAAAATTGATAAAATAAATAATTGATAAATTGAGCTTCCTCAAAATTTACAACTTTTACTATTCAAAAGATACTGTTAAATTACTGGGAGAAAATACATGCAAATCAATGTCCAACAAAGGATGTGTAGCCAGAATGTATAAAGAATGCTTAAAATATAGCAATAAAAAACAGCTCATTAAAAAAGTTCGAACAGATCATTTAGCAAAGAAAATATAAAGATTACAAATAAACGCATGAAACAGTGCTGAACATTATTAGACACTAGGGAAATGCAAATTAAAACCATAATGATATATCGCTGTATATCTATTGTTATCACCAAAATAAACACAAATGACAGTATCAAGTATAGCACAGAAGTAAAGCAATAGAACTCTCATACATTGCTGGTGGGAATGCATAATGGTACAACTACTCTGAAAAAATATTTTGGTAGTTTCTTATAAAGTTATACAATCTTATAACCCAGCAATCCCACTTCTGCTGTATATTTAGCCTAGAAAAATGAAAAATTTATATTCACATTAAAACCTGTTCGTGGATGTCTGTAGAGATTTATTAATAATCACCAAAAACTGGAAACAAATATTTTTGAATGGGTGAAAGTATTAATAGGCTGTGGCACTTCCACAAAATAGGATACTACTCGGTATTACTCATATTTGAAACAACACATGAATTTTCAAGGTGCTGTGTTGAGTAAAACAAGCTGGTCTCAAAAGGTTACATGCTGTATTATTCCATTTATGTGATCTTATGGGAAAGACAAACCATATAGATAGAGAATTTACTGGTGGCTCCCAGAGTGGAGAAAGTATTTGACATGAAAATCATGTCATATTTTTTGCATGAAATATTTTTTAGGATGATGTCATTGTTCTGTAACCTGATTGTGGTGGTGGTTACATAAGTCTATATATCTGTTCAAACTTACAGAACTCTATGCCAAAAACTCACTGTGTATACATTGAAAAATATGTTTGTATTAAAATACTAAAATTAAAATTTCTGGTTAATGAAAGCTAGGAGGCATAGTTCCTGACTTCTAGTTCTATAGCAATTCCTGCTTCTTTTCTCATTCATTCATTTATTCATTCGCTTACTTATACTTTTACCCAATCAACATTTACTTAAAATCTATATATACTGGCCACTGAGGGGACATACAGGTGAATGTGATCTCATCCTTACCATCAAGGAGCTTCTAGGCTTGTATTTGAATGATGGACAAAGCAAATGATGGACAAGTATTAAAATGTTGCTAGCACACTTTGACAAGGACTTTAATAGAGTTGGGAATATATTGTGTTAAATCGTAAATGAGATTGTGACTAATAACCTAAGCAAGTTAGGGGAATCATCTCAGAAATAGAGAATGTTTGATTTGGTACTAGGGATTAGTAGGACATTATCTGAGCATTCTGGATAGAGAGAAGAACCTTGCAAGTTGCCAGAATCATGAGAGGTGGTATGTGCAAGGCTATAAGTTATGATCTGGAAAAGAATGAATGGAGATAGGTTGGTGAAGCTGGGTTGAAGAGGACCTATGAGGGAACAGGTAGGTAGCTTCCTGAGCCACAGTTCATGCTGCACACCGAGGTGTCTACGGCCATCCTTGCCTGTTTATAATAATAAAGCTTCGTGAAGCAATTATATTTCCCCCAGCTGCAGTCTTACATATGGATGGTACCAGTCAATCTCTGGTCACTTCACCTTCCTTTCTACCTGCCTCTTTTGTCTGTTTGTTTCACATTTAAGATACAGGAAGTGATAGATGAAAAGCTAGGACTCATTTCAGCTCATTCAGACCCCAGCCTCCATGTCTGGAGCATAAGGCAGCTTTTGCTCTGTTTCCCTGGTCCCCAATCCAGACTAATGTGGCTCATAACTTAGGAATGATTCTGAGAAATGGAGAAGTCAACTGGCTTGTCTAGTGGCCCCAGACAAGTGGTGGAGGAGCAGACTGTGACTGTGGTGGTGGAGTAGACCAGAGAGTAGCATCAGTGATGAGGCCAGGTCACGTCCTATACCCTGCTTCTCGGGGACTGTACTCTGAGCAGACAGACTTATCCAGTACCCTCAGCTCTGTGTCCAGTTCTTTTCTTGCCTAATGATGCTGGACTTGCCAAGCCTGCCTGCACTATCTGCCCAGGCAGGTAAGTGGGCCTGGGAAGGGTGTAGAAATGAATGACTCTCCAAGCCCTGATAGAGGGTTACACTGCCCTGGGCTGACGTGTGGGCACCAGCAGCCGTGAGGTACCACTCTTTCTGCTCGATCTCCATGGGAGCCACGTTTTCAATTTGTGTTTATCTTTTTGAGGAATAAAGAGATATGGTCTTTTAGCTATTCACAGGCAGGCAGACGTGGAGAGTAGAAACCTAAATTCTAATTCCAGTTTTTCCACTGAGAGGCTATGTGATCCAGGGAAACAAGTAAACCTCTCTAGGTTCCTTTTTCCTAATTATAAAATGAAGCTGAATTAATGATTTATTTATTCATTCAGGGAACAGAAGCAAGATCTGCTCATGAAACACCAATTAAATATTGCTCTATATAGTTCCCAGAGTAAGACGGAGATACTGGCATCTGTGCAAATATTAATATAGAAATTTGTGCTTTTCTTATATTTGTTCATTGGTTCACAATTCACTCCACCGTAATGGAACACTCTTCAAGTATAGAAGACAAGTGGTCCTCAAACCAAACCAAGCATTATAATCACCTCATGAATAAACACACACACACACACACACACACACACACACACACACACACACACACCCCTACCTGGGTCCCACCACAAATCAATGAATGAAATATCTCCTGGGAAAGGTCCCGGGCATTGGACTTTTATAAAGCTGTCCTGCTGATTTTAGGACATGTAAGATTGAGAACCAATGCACTAGATCTGAGCTGGTTGAACTTTAACATGCATGTGCACCATCTGGAGAGCTTGTTAAAATATATACTCCCCATTTCTCAGCTCTCAGCTGCTGCTTCTGGTCTGGGGACTATACTTAATTAACACTGCACTGCACTGAGCTGCAGGGTATATACAGATAAAAAGGACACAATCAGCACCGAGTAGCTCACAGGCTAATGGGAGAGGCAGATATGTACACAGATCATGTTGTAACACATTATGCTAAAGGCCATGGAGACTCTGCTATAAGTATCATGGACAAAGTGCTGTGGGGACCAAAAGGAAGGGTTGCACAACTGCTGAGGAGTGGCAGAAGGCTGCATGGAAGAGGCCATAGCTAAGCCTCATCTTGTGGGATGAGTTGGATGAGTTTCTACGATCCAAAGGGATGGTAGAAATGGGGTGTGGGAAAGTTATGCTAGAGCTGTGCTGTCCAATATGGTAGTCATTTAGTCACAGTGGTTATTGAGTCCTTGAAATGTGCTGTCCGAATCGAGGTGCGCTTTAAGTGTAAAATGCATACTGGGTTTCAAAGACTTATTATACTATGAATGAAAAATTGTTCCTTGATAATTTTTATACTGATGACATGATGAAATGATAATATTTTGGGCTAAATAAAACATATACATGAACTTCACTTTTCTATTTACTTTTAAAATACGATTACTGAAAAATGTAAAAGGTCATTTGTGGCTTGTTTTTTATATCTATTGGATGGTGCCGCTCTAGACTGAAGGGGCCCCGGAGAAGCAGCATAGAGCATGGCCTTTTCAATTGTGTGGTGTGGCATTGACAATTCTGACTTTGAACTTGACTCCAACACTCTGGATCTAACCCAACATAAGCTGTTCTCTTTTCTTGTTTATATATCGGAATCTCTCCTCTGGCCTAGTCCTAGTCTCCCTCTATAGGAGTCAGACTTCCTGAATTAAGCTGAAAGCATTAAATTATTGTTATTGTATTTTTGCCCTGGCAAGGTTTAAGCAGGGCAAAGCCAACCAGTTTGGTTAACAACTGTGTGAATAATCCTATTTCTGCCATGAGATTCAGGATTCCAATGGCTTTTCCTCCCATTCGCTTCTGGAATTCATCTTTCTCTGAATGTCCCTGTACATGCTTTCTCTCTGGCACAGTTACTCAGCCACAGACCGACAGACAGAAGGACTCACACACCCTCCACGTAAGAGGAAATTGAGTGTCAATAGAGTATTAACTTGATGTAAAAGTTGGAAAACTAACTCTGTCATTTAGACCTTGGACACATTTCTTAGCCTTCCTGTGATCCCTCATCTAGTGTTTCACCATTTGAAAATACTAACAAGTGTTAAGAAGTATTTTTATAATTTATTTTTTTCATCAGTTTACTAATGAAGATCTTATTATAGAGTAAAATTGACAACAAGGGAGATTTCAGTTCAATGAACAAAGCAGTAACAACAGACAGTACCCAAAGATGATGTGGGCTGCTTTGTGAAGTAGTGAGCTCCTCTGCATGGAATTCCCAAGTATGGTGTCCCATGGCACACTGTGATAAGTGAACCTGAACATGGGCAACACATTTGAAGCATCTAGACATTCTAGAAATGTGCAGAATCAAAACCTGTAGAACATATGCCACCATCCTTTGTCTTCCTCTCATCATCAACCCTCATTAAGCAATCGTTGCACTTCTTCTAAGACAAGATAAAGCCTAATACTTCTTAACAGAGACTCCAGGCATACATAAGTAATCAAATGAGCTTGGCACACAAGTGAAACTATTAGCTTTGAAGACTAAACTCTAGGCTCTAGATACACATATTATTGTCTCTTTAAAAATATTGATTAATTCAATAACTTTGGAATTGTGTGAACTCAGAGCTCTAGCAGCTCTTTAAGACTTCAGAGGCCAAAATGAGGACAAAGTGGGAGCTAAGGCAATGGGGCTGCAGACTACTTGCCTTCTGTTCAATCATAGCAGGCACAGTAAAACTCACTTTATGGATGGAGATATAGGATTGTCTTTGATAGAAGGATTCCAGAATCAAAAAGTCAGAACATATAAGAGATTCCCACATTATATTACATTCCAAAAGGCATCAAATCATATAACAACTTGCCCAACGTCACATAGACAGCCAGTGACAGGGAGTGACCCAGTATGTAGATTCTAGTAAAATACCTAGCCCAGTTTTTGTTCTCTGTTTAAAATACATAAAGGTTAGGATCACAGGTACTGGTGTAAAATCACCTAGGTTCAAATTCTAGCTCCATCACTTCCTAGAGCTGTGGAATTTAGGTAAATTACTTAATCATCCTGTGCCTCAATTTCCTCTGCTATAACAGGGAAATGATAATAATTGTAACTCCCTGGGTTGTTGCAAGAATGAAATGAGTTAATGCGTATAGTTCCTAGAACACCAAACAATGCAGAGTGAGAAGTCAAAAATGCTGCTATTGTCATTGTCATTGTCATCATCATCATCTTCATATAATCATCCTATTCGGGGTCAGTTTATTTAGCAGGGACAGTGGAAAGAGCCCTGAATGGGATGGTAGGACTGCTGAGATATTCAGTGTCACCATGGTTTCTAAATATCTGCAACTGCCAGATTGCCTCCTGTGCCATCAAGAAGACAGATAATGACGGGGTTCTCCTATGGGAGATGAGAAGTGTCACCAAAGCTCAAAATCCATGAACTCAGTAGAAGGAATGGAAGCTCCCTTTTATTGTTTGTTGCCTTTGTTTGTTTTTAGAACCTATTATGCCTCAAGCTCTGTATTGTGTATTTGCAGCAATATTACTTCCTTCCTTGTCTTTTTTTTTTTTTTTTTTTTGAGACGGAGTCTCGCTCTGTCGCCCGGGCTGGAGTGCAGCGGCCGGATCTCAGCCCACTGCAAGCTCCGCCTCCTGAGTGTAAGCCATTCTCCTGCCTCAGCCTCCCGAGTAGCTGGGACTACAGACGCCTGCCACCTCGCCTGGCTAGTTTTTTTGTATATTTTAGTAGAGACAGGGTTTCACCGTGTTAGCCAGGATGGTCTCGATCTCCTGATCTCGTGATCCACCCGTCTCAGCCTCCCGAAGTGCTGGGATTACAGGCTTGAGCCACCGCGCCCAGCATTCCTTCCTTGTCTTTACAGATAGGTTAGTTGCACTCCCCAGTCAAGAAAAAGGATGCTGATAGAAGCTAAATAACTTTTTAGAGTTACCTTGAATCTGCTTGTTTTCACTTATTTTCATTTGAGAGTTGATGTGACATAAAATAAACAGCTCGTGGGTATTTCTCTAAGAGAAGGCCTGAAGAGCTGAATTTGCTTTTATTCACAATTTTAATTCACTTTTCAATTTCTGACAATAGGTATATTATTACCCAAAGGCATGGAAGTTGAGTAAATCACAGAAAGTTTTTTCTCTGAGATGACAGGAAGCTTGATGTCTAGGAAGTTTGAATGCTTAGTAATTCTCAAAGGCAAAATATAATCACAAGTCACCATGTAATTAAACATAACAAAATGTATAAGCTTTTAGTGACATTCAGTTCAGTTTAACCAGCATTTACTGAAGCTTTATAAAGTCAGCCCAGGAAGAGAAAAGTGGCTACGATTTTATTTCTGCTGGTAAAGAGGTGATCCTTTTGGAAAGGTATGGCAGAGCCAAACTGGACTTTACAGTTACATTTGTTGATGTAGATGAGGGGCTTGACTTGATGAATAGAGAAAGGCTGAGGCTGAGTCCCTGAGTCCTGAGAAACTTCGAGCAGAAATACAGCTTCTTAGGAAGAAAAGAAGGCTAAGGGTGTCAGATTGTTTCCATCTCTCCTCCCACATTCACCAGTTCTCTAAGCATCCTAAGGTATATTCATTTGTAAATGGCCTGTCTCCATCACTGGCATAGGAATCTTCTGAGGGCAAGAATCTGTCTTATGTTCTCTGCTTCCTGGAACTTCAGGATGTGTCTGACACCTGCAGCTTCTCTATACACCTTGAGCCAATACAAAAGGAATGAATCAGTCAGTATGGGGCAGCCCTTCTCACCAATGAGATCCTTGGTCCCACGTCTGTAGGGTGAGAAGACATGGATGCTGGCTCCATTTAAGTGATGTTACAACACTCCTAAAGGTCCTGCTAGCTGTAGAGCTAGTTTGAAATAGGAGTGCATATTTCCAAATAGCAGAATAATCTTCTATTCCTGGTGCAGGGAACAAATCCTTTGACTTTTCATTTTTGTAAGTAGAGCAGTGACCACACTAGCTCTTAGAAATATATTAGGGAGACATTTTACATTTAGAAATACATTAAGCATGAAGATTAACCATTTAGGAAATCAGTCTCTGGTTTTTACATAGGGATATCCAAATGAGATCTTTCTACTGTCTGTTCTTTCTAGTTTTTCTTTTGAGGATGTTTCAAAGGAGAGGATAGAAAATAGAAGTTCAAGAATAAGAATTAATCAAAGTCAATTCATTAACATGCAATTATGTCACATATTTCATGAGCTTTGCTTACATAAAAGTCCTTGTGCATTTTTAACTCCCTCATTCAAGAATTTCCTTTCACATAGCACAATTTCACATCCAGGTTAAACTCAAGGGTTGCCTCCTCTTTGAAGTTCTCCTTGATTTGTCCAGCGCATATACTTTTTTTCTTGTCCAAACATCCATTGCACTTAAGGTAAACAATGATTTAAATTCAGAATATAACTTCACTGTAGAACCTGTGATATCATGGTCTTTCAATTCTCCACAACAAAATAGGACACTTACTATAAATTGAATCTACAAAAGATGCTGAGAGTTGGATTCCTTTCCCTTTCTCTTCATAATAAAAAATAACTGACATTTATTGATCTTTTAAAATGTATCCACAATGTGCTAAGCATTTTTCATGCAACATCTTATTTAATCCTGATGACAGTCCTCAGAGGCACATACTAAATTGTCTGTGCCTCGCAGCTGAAAAGCCATGCTGCTACTTGGCCAAGGCCAGTCTGCACATAGTAAGTCCCGGATTTGATCTCAGCACTTTCTAGCTTCAGAGTCCTTGCTCTCAGAACCACTGGAGTATGCTCAAGAGATCTGGACCACTTTCATTTTATCTGGTGTCGGGTGTTATTAAAAAACAAATAAGAAGACCACACTTATTGGAAGCCTATTTGGGGATTTTCAGTTATGTCATAAATACCTTTGTGAATTTCATCATAGAATATAACTGTGTTCAGCCTCATTTGGAGGTAATGTCTAGAGTTCTAATTTGAGATATTTTACATATGTGAGGTTTGAACCAAATGATATTCCCTGCTCACCCTTGACAGCCACAGTTCCTCCATGGCCCTCAGTCACTTCCGTCTGACCACTAGGCCTGCCTGACAATTTGGTTTCCCTATGCCCCTACTTTGGTTCTCGCCTGGCAGAGGGCACTGTGGCACTTACCCAATCTCTATGTTTTGAAAAACAAAAGCATTGAGACTTCCAATATTTGAGTCCAGCTAAGACTGCAAGGCCACCAAATTTTAAGTGATTTTCAAAAACTCATTTCAGTGCTGTCTTCCTGTTAAATTGGACCTTTCATGCCATGCTGAGCAGTGGCAAGTAGAGAGCGAGCCAAGAAGTAGGATGAGCTTGGCACAGCATTATACTTGCTATGGGCCAAGGTTTAGGTAGGTTTTGATTTTGTTTGTGGTGGCCTTGAATACACTTGCTTCTTTTTTCAAAGTGTCCAAATGAGAGAGTGGATAGTAAATAACCAGAGGGAAATGAGCCAGTGTGTGGGGATAAGCAGGTGTCCCCCTGTGTGTACCTTTGATTACCAGTGCAAGGGGCTTTCTGAGACACTGGCTGATAACAAGGAAGCAGGTTGCCATGTCAACACCTGTGGTTTCTTTACATGTTTTTACTGCAGCTTTTCATTGTTTTGGTGCTTTATTCTAGGAGCAAATTGCTAAGACTGGATGGTTCCAAGAATATTCCTGGTGGGCTAGCAATGTGCTCCAAAGCACAGCCTGGGCTCCCTGCCTTCCCCTCTCCTCTCAGCCAGAAGTGGAAATCCAGGCCACTCTTGGCTCTCTCTGTGAACCAAGACAAAAAGGAAGGGACGTACAGGCTGTCTTTAAAGAATGTTGGACAAGCTGGTCTTGCTACAGGGTCAGGGAATGAGGGTAAGAAAGCCTGTCTCTTTCCTTGCAAGGAAGGTCATGACCAAATTGCAGAGCAGAAAGGAATATAAATCATTGAACGTACACACACATGTTCGTTGCAGTGCTATTCACAATAGCAAAGATGTGCAATCGACCTAAATGCCCATCCACCGTGGAGTGGATAAATAAACTGTAGTACATATACACCATGGAATATCATGCAACCATATAAAGGAATGAGATCATGTCCTTTGCAGCAACAGATGGAGCTGGAGGCAATTATCCTAAGCAAACTAACACTGGAGCAGAAAAACAAATACCACATGTTCTCATTTATAAGTGGGAGCTAAACACTAAGTACATACGGACACAAAAAAGAGAGCAACAGACACCAGAGCCTACTTTTGAGGGAAGAGGTTGGGAAGAGGATGAAAATAGAAAAACTATTGGGTGCTGTGCTTATTACCTGGGTGATGAAATAATCTGTACACTAAATCCCACAACATTGCAATTTGCCTATGCACATGTACATCATGGATCTAAAATAAAAGTTGGAAAGAAAAAAAAAAAAAGCAACAGTGGCTCCTGGGTTTCATTTGGAGTGTAGGTTTGTTTTGTTTGGCCTCAAGGTGTTTGGCCTGTACCATCTTTTATATTTACATTAGCTCTCAACTAACTTTCTTTCTCTCTCTCTCTCTCTCTCTCTCTCTTTCTCTCTCTCTCTTTCTTTCTTTCTTTCGTGAGACGGAGTTTTGCTTTGTCACCAGGCTGGAGTACAGTAGTGCAATCTTGGCTCTGACTCCCTGGTTCAAGCAATTCTCCTGCCTCAGCCTCCCGAGTAGCTGGGATTATAGGCGCCTGCCACCACACCCAGCTAATTTTTTGCATTTATAGTAGAGATGCGATTTCACCATGTTGGCCAGGATTGTCTGATCTCCTGATCTCTTGATCCACCCACCTCGGCCTCCCAATAGCTGTCAATTATAAAAGTTAGGAAATTTAGCATTTAAAAAATAGAGGCATTTAGCTTTTCTTAGTAACTCAGAATGTCTTATTTTTGCATATGAATTCTGTGTGGAGGAGCAGTTCCCCCTTAAAAGAGGCGAATGTTTGCCCTTTGAGTGTGGTCTGCGCCGCTCCTCAGAGATCCCTGACACTGAGATCTTGTGCCAGCCACCACTTATCATCTACCCCCACTAATTTTACTCTCATACATAATTCGCATGCCCCCTTAAGCGTTTGAGTTTATTAGGATAGTTGTAAAGGCCTGCCCTGTCATACAAAGTTATTCAGGCCGTATCCCAAGGCACTCAGCATTAGTGGTGGTTTTGATGCTGGGAGGTATTAGCCCCAGCTTAGATTTTAGAGATGCCTTTGGCTGCTTGTTTCAAGTCCATCCAGTCTCCAACTCATCATCCACATGGACCCTAGATGTGAAATGAGTGCAGAAGTAACACAGATGACAAGAAAATGTCCCAGGCAAATGGTGCAGGTAATGGAGGGAAGAGAAGAGACTTGAAACACTTCAGAGGCAGAATTGTCAAGGATTAGGAACCAACTGGATTGTATGGGATGCAGAAGAAAGAAAAGTTTAGAGGCTGGAGCTACTGTGCAGATAATTGCCACTGGGGCAAATGGAATCAATGCTAGACCTAGTCAGATTATAGTTATCGAAGCAAACAGACATTGCTCAAATTTGAACATTCAAGAAGTAGTTATGTATAGCATGTAATGAATTCATTTCCCATTAAAATATTTCTTTCTTAAAGTAGCATCATGTTTCTAAATTAATATGTGTAATAACTAGCTACATATATGAGTAAACCCCTTCCTAGACAGAAGGTTCTTCTAGAATGGAAAATCTCTAATTCATTGCCTTATTCCTAGTACCCAAACAATACCCAATATGTAGTGTGTGCATAAGAAATACTTGTTGAATCCATCCATCAATTACTTAAACAGAAATAATTTAAAGTACCCATAGTTTAATCTCAATTGTTACATATTTTTGCTTCTGTAAGCCTTTTGCTTTTATTTATCTGCTGCCTACCACTCCCTTCTCTGTAGCCTCTGACACCTCTGCACACATACGCACACATACAAGGAAACAATTGCATTAGGCAGGCATATGCAATAATGCATGTGGTTTTAGATAATAAGATTTCTCTACTTTTGATCTTAAAGTGATTTCTACTTTCCATTTTATCATTTATTTTAAATTTCATTAAATGAATAATAACCTTTTTTAAAGTAAATTTTATGGTGGATTCTTCACAGAGACTGACCTGTAGTTTTTCCTTAATTAAAGAGCAAAAACTAAATGGATTGCCTTTCCTTGGATAACCTTCTAGTCATAATCAGAATGCCTTTTGGAGCCAAAGATTTCCCATTCAGCTACAGCTGGTACCATGCATTTTTTTGGGTTCCTTGAGGCGAGGGAGGAGGGTTCAGCTGTTGAGATCTCTAGAAGATTTTTACAAGTAATTATGTAAGTTTTGTAAATGTTATATAAGAAGTGAATGCATTCTTGTTGTAAAATAATAAAATGTATGTAATGTAAAAGCAAAGGTCCCACTTGAATTTTGTCTACTTCCTTGAGTCCGTTTCTTTGCCTAAAAGTAATCATAGCTAATTTTTGTATGTATCCTTTAAACATTGTTCTATGCAGTATGGCACAAGCCTAATTGGATCATACTATATATGATGCTAACTAATTTTTAAAAGATTGCAGAAGAGTGCGTTTTGGAGAAATTACCATGTTAAAGCATATGTATCCACCGAATTCTTCTAATTGCAGCATAGTACTCTGTCATATGCATGTATCTCAGTTTATTTAAGTGATCATTAATTCATGGGCATTGAGCCTATTTCTAATTTTTCACTACTATGAACAATGCCACTGTGAATATCATTGCCTTGACTCTTTCTGAAAATATGAGTCTTTCTCTAGAAAGCATCTAGAGAATTAGAATTCTCTAATTAGAAAATTAGAACAGATTCTCCTTGAATTAGAATTACTGATGTAAGACACGTACCTTTAAAATTCTGATACGTATTTCAAATTTGTTCTTCCAAAAACCTATACCAAATTACTCTTTCAGCAGTATGAAATGAGATGAACTATTTTTCCACTTCTCTGTCCAAACTAGATATTATAATTTTGGGGAATTATTATAAATTCCGTGGACAAAAATATGAAATCTCACTGTTATTTTAAATCACCTTGTTGATTCCCCCATGAAGTAGAGCTTTGTGTGCCACCTGGGGCTCCCTCATGGTTTTCACTTGTATCTAAGCATCATTCTGCCCTCCTATTTCAGATGCTCACTACCTCACCTGCAGGATCCAGGAGTGCGCCGAGACAACTAGAAGTGGGCCCTTTGCCCGCTCCATTGACATCAGTTCCCTGGTTGTCCAGGATGAATATATCTTCATTCAGGTAAGTACAGAAAGTGCAGTTGGTGGTGGGAGGATGCATCATTGAAGTTGGCTGCCTGCTAGGAAAAGGAGGGTGGCTTTCCCAAGGTTGTGAAGATGTGGAGTGGAGACACTGTCCCTCCTTTGCTTCAGGGACCCAGTCCTCTGGGGAGAGCCCGGACTTCTACTGGTTTTAGTGATGCACTGAATCCTTCCATTGGATTGCCATTTTATAGCACAGGAGCTGTCTGAATTGACTAGGTCTTGGACTGGGTTTGAAGTAACTTAAAGCCAAATTTCTAATGGGGGTTGACTTTAAGTAATTTATCAAAGCCACATTCTATTTCCACCCAAAGTGACTTGTTTAACTTGGCAATGAAAATCCCCTATAAATTAAGCATCTTCAGGATTCTTTTTCTGGAAATATCTGGTATTCACTAAACTTTCCCCTTCTTTCCAGTGCTGACTACTTCCTCAATGTCCATGTCCCAAAGCATTTACTCCCAGAACTCAGTCTTGGGAAAAATTAGATGGGACTCACATATTTAGGCAGACCAGGGAGGCCTTCTTTTACATTTTGGGTCTTGTTATCTCTATTTTGTACTATGAGGAGGTACAAAACAGGGCAAAGATAAGAGGAACAAAAGGTAGTGCTCCACCAGATGACTGACAGAGGGTGTGTGTGATAAATCAAACATGGCATTTGCCCGCAACCTTGATTTCCCGCACTCTGCCTTCCCATCCTTCTATTCTCAGTTGTTTTGAAAACTATTCCCACGGGAAAGTTGAACTTTGAAAACTCCCTGAGTTTGCTCAGACCTAAGCACCCGAATGACCTTCTGTACCTGACCCCTGGTATTTCAGTCCAGATCAATCCCGTCTCTTCTAGGAGGCTTTCTATGAATTTCCAAGCTCAGTGTGATCGCCATCCTCTGAAACCTTGCAGCTCTATGGTCTATACCATTCCTCTAGCACACAGGCTATCGGAAGCCATTACTTATTAAATCTCAATGGATTTGTCTTCTCTCCAAATTGCATTTTACACTCTCTGAGAATGGGGACAATATTTTATACATACAGTTGACCCCTCTCCCTTAGCCCTAACAAGATGTCTTTGCATATCAGGGGTGTTCAGTCAATATTTGTTGTATTGAACTGATTGTAGGCATCGCAGTTACTTCTCTCTATAACTTAGTTACATAGATTTTTGAGGTCTAGTAAAATACAGGAAAAATAGCTAGCCACTCAAAAACCATCTTGAATGAGGGAGAGAAAGAGGAAGATTCCGTGGCTTCAAAAATCCCTGTTTTTTTAGCTTGACTGAAAGCGTGAAAGCCTGAAAGCCAGAATCTCAGGATTGTATTTCTAAGTCTTGGCAGGCCAACGGCACTTTCATTCTCTTATTCATAAGTGTTTGTTTATTGAACACATACACTGCAAAATACACAGCACCAGTCACTACTCTAGGGTTCCTCAAATTTCTGCCCTTGACCTGCTTCTCTACCCAGTACTCACTGCCTGAGCAATCCCCTGGTTTTAAGGACTATCTCCAAGGTTTGATCACTTTCAAGTCAGTGAGCTGTGACATCTACCATGTACTGCAGCCTTCCGTATCAAATAACCAACTCAACGTCCCAACATAGACGTTCCACAAAACAGAACCAACAGGTCACACTTGACCTTGACCCTTACGCAGTTTGTGGCACAACCCCTACCAGGTCAGTCAAAGTCAGTCTGTGTTGCCAAATTAAATGAACCCACAGCCTCTGTTAATATCACTCTTTGTGATTTCTCTAGTGTTTCCTTTTATTCCATTCTCATTGTTATGGTCCCCATTTAAGGCTTTTATCTCTTTCTATGTAGATTTTTTTTTTTTTTTTTTTTTTTTTTTTTTTTTTTTTTTT